>NC_135479.1:62741342-62866858 GCF_052094955.1 Ictidomys tridecemlineatus
CCTCCCTGGGTGACTGTGTCCACAGACCTCTGGGGGCTTCCATTTTCTTCAAAGTGCCCCATATCTGAGTTGGGGGTGGGGAGAGGAGTTGGGACAGGCAGGAATCACACAGTGCTACCTCCCACCAAGTGGTGGCTGCCGTCCCACCCCCACACCTAGGAACATGTCGGTGGCCATCTTGTTGAGGCTGGTGTCACTGAGTTCAATAAGGGATTCCTGGAGCGGGGTCTGTGAGGGGAGGGAAGGACCAGGTCACCATGAAGGGATATGTCAGAACAGAAGAGGACCATATTATACTTCCAGATCTTACGATAACAATGTGGAGGGCCGACATTACAAAAGGGGAGCCAGGCCTGACACTGGGGGGCGATGCTGCCTCAGGGGGGCGGGGGTCCTGGAGGTTTTTAGAGCTGTAGGGTCTTAACTCTGGACAATCTTTTTGTCCTGGGGATGGGGAGGGGCCCCCCTCACACCACCATTTTACAGATGGAGAAACTGGACACCTTGGTGAAGCAGAGCATGTCCTCCAAGGTTCTGGACTCCCGGCCCTCCTTGGATTTCAGCCTGAGGCCATCCCTGTAACAGGAGGTGGGCACTGCTGCTGACCAGCTCTGCCTCCCAGTCTTTGGCTACATCCTTTTCCCACTTAGGACTGTTCTTGATCCAGAGGCTGAGACATAAGGTGGGCCTCATGTCAACCAGAAGGGGAGCTGCCTCCCAGGCTGACAGCCAACATCCGCTGCAAGAAGCCCTCCTTTGTGTAAGGAATAGGGGTGGGGCCACCACTCACTGAGATTGCCTCCGAGGGTCTCGGAAATACTTCTGGGCAAATTCGAGCATTGTATATGGTGGGAGCGCCAGGGTGTCTTCTCCACGGTCAGCAGAGCGGGCCCTGACTGAGGGACCCTTTAAGAGAGGGGAGAGAGAGAAAGAAAGAGGAGGGGAGGGGAGGGGGGAGGGAGTAAGCTAGAGCTAGCAAGGCCTGTCCAGCCACTCCCCACTTGTCCTCCTGTCACAGCCCATTCAAGGCAACGCCTGGATGATAGAACCCAGACCACCCAGACGGCCCCCTCTGCCCATGCATCTGAACCCACCTGAACCCAGTGGACTTCTCTCCAGTTTGCCACACCCACCTCCTGCCAGGCTGACCCCGCCTTCCGCCCACTAGGCCACGCCCCCACGAACTAGGCTAGTTCTTGCAGAGCGTTGGCTGATCCAGCCCCTCACTCCTAAATTTGACCTGACTCTCCCTAATTCCATTCGGTAGCTAGACCCCGTCCCACTCGCCTCGCCCCACCCCACCCCAGGTTGACTTTACCTATCGGCCAGCCCAGGGCTGGTCCCCGACTTTTGGCTCAGGTCGCATTCAACTGACCCCCACCCTTCCCTACTCCATTTGGTCACAATTCCAACCATCTCTGGTCATATTCCTGGCTCACCCATGGGTCACATATCTCGCTCGCCCTACTCGAGGGCTGTCCACGCCTCAAGGGACTGACCACGCCCCTAGCTAACCTTGCTAGCGTGCACCACGGGCTGCAGCCTGACTCATCCTGGCCCCTGCTGTCTCTGCCCCCCGCCGGGCTCACCTCTCTCCTGCGGCCCACCTCCTGAGCTGCGGCTGTAGAGGCGACAGCTGCGGCCACCGCGGCAGCCCGGCTCCTGCCAGGCTCTGCTGGTAGCTGCAGGAAATCTGGGGCTGCGGCGGGCTGCACCAGCTCCGAAGGGAAGCGACCCACGCGCCCGTGGATCGTCCCAAACCTCCAGCCTAGGGGTCATGGAAGGGTCAGAGCCAAACTGGAAGATCTTGTCATGGGATGAAGGAGCCCCTTTAGGGATATTTGGGTACTTCCTTGACCCCTCTCTAGAGCTCTGTGGGAGAGGCCAAGCCATCCCGGTTTTTTCTTTTGTTTTTGTGGTCCTGGGGATGGAACCCAGGGCATCTTAGGCAAGTGGCTCTACCACTGAGCCACACCCCCATTTTACATGGGAGCAAATAGGAAGGGATTCCCTTAGGGCCACTGGGCTATAGTGAGAGGTGCAGCAAAAGATTGTGTGTGAAGACACAAAGAGTCTGGCTACAAACCCCGTGGCCATCTATTTAGGCAAAGGGCTGGGCTATATGGCTGCCAGCAGGTCCTGCCAGGCCATGGCAGAGACCTTTGAAGACCTTGCCAGGCCAGACAGCTTGGGGGCACCAATAAACCCTCATCCAGCTGGGTGTGGGGGTGTTCTCTAGTCATCCCAGTGACTCAGGAGGCTGAGGCAGAAGGATCACAAGTTCAAGGCCAGCCTCAGCAACTTAGTGAGACCCTGTCTCAACATAAAAAATAAAAAGGGCTGGGGACATAGCTCAGTGTTAGAGCACCCCGGGGTTCAATCCCCAGTACTAATAAAAGAAAGAGAGAAGGAGAAAAGAAACCCTCACAAGTACACCTGTATTGTGAATGTATGGAGCTAGCATGAGCCCTCTTTAGAGTTTCCACATTTTGGGGTACCCACCAAAGTCAGGACCTCTATGCCGCAGCTCCTCCAGGTATACCACCTTCTTGCGCACCACACAGCCAGCGCTATAGCCTGTGGGCCAGGGTTGTGTCAGCACCCACCAGGGAGGCCCAGCCTCCCCTTCTACCTACCCCACCCCCATGACACTGACCTGTTCTAGGTGGCTCCAGGGGCTGCAGGTGGATAATGTCACCCTTGTGGAAGGCCAGCAGTGCTGGATCCTCAGGCAGGAAGTTCCTCACAGCAACAACATAGTCAGAATCCTGGGGTGGCCAGGGGCAGGGTAAGGGGCTACAGTCCCCCGCCCTCCTCTGAGAGGCCTAAGGGTTCCTATCTCCCCAGCACATTAGGAAGGGTGCCTTCTCTAGGTGAGAAGGGGGAAGGTCATGCCAGGTGAATGAAAGGAAGGGCCTTGCCTGAGTCTGATGAACACCCATCACCAGCCCACTCAATCCCTCACCAGAGCTTCCCATCGAAGCCTTCCCCAGCAGGTGCTGGGCCTGGGGGCTGCCCAGTCACAGGTGGGGAAATGGGCAGGGGCCGGGCATGGGGGATAGCCTTGTTCTTGGGCCCTCAGCCCTGGGCAGTATCTGTGGGAGGATCCTGACCTTCTTTTATTTTTTAAATTTTTTTTTTAGTTGTAGTAGGACAAAATGCCTTTATTATTTTTATGTGGTGCTGAGGATCGAACCCAGGGCCTAGCACGTGCTAGGCGAGTGCTCCACCGCTGAGCCACAACCCCAGCCCTGATCCTGACCTTCTTTAACTCCAGAATGAAGTCATCCACCATGGTCTTGACCTGGGGAGCTCGGGCTGAAAAGAGGATGACCTTCTCACTAGCCAGGTTGAACTCCAGCATGTTCTGGGACGGCATGGTCACAAAGAGGATATCCGCAAAGCTGGAGGATGGGAAGGTGGCATGAGGGCAGGATCCCAAGGCCACAGGAATGCTCTCTCCAGACCCTTATAGTCCTTCTGTTCCTGTAGCCCCATCGCATTCCTGTAGCTTCACCCGACACTAGCCTCCTGAGAACCAAGGGACTTCTTGCCTCCTGCCTCTGACTCCCCACAGTAGATTCTGCTCATCTCCTACTACCCTCTGAACCAGTGCTCTGGCACCCTCCCTTGGTCCCTCAGTCCAACCTCCCAGATTTTGAACACACTAATCTTTTTTTCATGCACCGACCAAATTCTTCCCATCCTTCAAAGCAGGGAGATTTTACCCAACCAGTGATCAAGACTCTTTCCTGATCTCATGTTGAAAGGGATAAGTGAGACAGGGAAGAAAGACCTCAGGTAGGTCTCAGGGCTGGAGTACCATTTCTCTTTTCAGCTGCCTCAAGACTTGGTGGCTTGCAGCACCATTTGCCCCACTTCAGGGAGCCTTGGAGTGGAGGCGAGGCTGCTGTGTGGCCCCAGAGGCAGAACAGAGAAATGGGCTCCTAGCTCAACCATTTCCTGCCCACCTGACCTAAGGCAGGTAACTTCTATCTCCAAGACTCAGTTTCCCCATCTCTTATATGGGCATGGTACAGAGCCTGGCACTTCATAGGTACTTAGAAAGCAGAAGACGCTAGTCCAGTACTGGCCTCACACCTGCCTGTCAGTCACCTGTATGTACGTAGGACCTGCAGCTGCCCACTGGCCTCCCGGCTGCCCTTGACCATCCGCAGGAGTTTGATGCCTGTGTGGGACACCGCTAGGATCTGCACACCAGTGCCCACACTGCCCTGGATTAAGATGAGGGGCATGTGAGGGTCTTTTACCCTCTGTCCTGAATGCTCTGGGCAGGTAGGGAGTGGGCAGACAGGGGTTCGCACCGTGGCGGGAAAGAGGCGGGAGAAGTAGACCTCCCAGCTGTCTCGGGCAGTGCTGATCACCGCCCGCTTCACACTCTCCGTTACCAGAGGCCGCTGTATGTCCAGCTGGTTCTGGGCTAAAGGAGACCAAATTTGATCAGGACCCCCCTTTTCACCCTTCCCCTGCCAGCCCACATCTGGGAGATCAGGAAGGAAGACCGACATCTGGCAAGAAGATAACTGGCCAGTATGGAGAATGAGAAAGTGAAACCCAGAGATGGACACAATGTGTCGGATATTGCCAACCCTGAACTTGCAGCCTGGCCATGTAAGAGGCCATAGCAGAGCAAGGAGGGGCTGTGTCTGGAGGCAAATTGGGGCTGGGCTTGTTAGCCTTGGCCTCCCTCTGGGAAAGGGCTGGCCAGTGGCTCTGGCTGGCAGCCCATCAGCAATTTCCCCCCTCCCCCTGCAATACCAAACAGGGCCTTCATTCTGAGCCGCTCGTCCTCAGTGATACGCAGGCAGGCCGCAGAGAACGTGTCGTGCAGGATCTATGGGAAGAAGCCATGATTCAGGTGATACCAGGGACTTCCCCAGCCGGCTGCTCTGTTCTAGGTGCAGGGGAATGGAGAAGTCCCAATTTGTAGTCGTGGGGTCATCGGTAAGCTGGATCGTCTTCATAAATCAGAGCTCACTTACAGGGACCTCTCTCCTCAACTTTGCCATCTATGGGGGGGGTCTTCCTAGGCCTCAGTTTCCTTATCTATCTTGTATGTGGCGGGGGGGATGACTTAGATTTGACCTCTGAGTCCTTCCTGACTTACACCCACTGACCTTATCCATGGGAGTGGGAGATTGTGTAGAACAGCTTCCCAACCTCCAGGATCCCAAATCGCAGAGTGCAGGCTGCTAGTCTATGGGCCCATTACCCTGCTGAGTATACTGGGACAGAAGGGAAGAGGGGACATCACCTGGCGGAACAGGAGGTCTAGCTGCACAGGATGGTTGTAGCTGTCCTTGGGGTAAAACACCTGTGGGGGTAGGGCTTCAGTGGGTAACCACAGACTGTTCCCTTCCTTGCTTTGCACGCGGCCCCCCCAACCCTAGCCACGGCCGGGCTCTCCCCCAGCCTCATCCCTGGTTCTAACTCTGCCCCCTAGCTTCAACTCTGCCCATCAGGTTCTCCTGGGCCAACTCCCCGACTCCCTCCACTCTCCCATTCAGCCCTTTCCCTGGCTCAGGTCTCCTGAGCCTGGCCAGGTACCTCTTTGCGCAGGAAGATCCGCCAGGGGGCATCCTGGTAGCCGTAGAAACTGGGGTTGATTAGACAATGCAGCCGCGTTTGCACAGGTTCCTCGGGGGGCTCCAGGGATCTCGAAGGCTGCACTGGAGAGCGCAGGGGAGCAGGGGAGACACCTCTCAGGACCAAGTGGGAGAGTCAGGGTGGAGTAGGGGACATGGTGGCAACCTCATGCCAAGAAAGGGGCCAGGGCAGATTCAGTAGGCACAACTGCTCACATGGGCACACTTTACAACCCAGCCTTTTATTCCACAGATAAAGAGAGCATCCAGCAGCCTGCAATGGATGGCCTTGGATGCCCTAGTGAACAAGACAGACAGGCAACTGCCCTTGACTTCAGTCTCATGGCAAGTTTGGG
The DNA here is from genome assembly GCF_052094955.1 of Ictidomys tridecemlineatus. NCBI lineage: Eukaryota > Metazoa > Chordata > Mammalia > Rodentia > Sciuridae > Ictidomys > Ictidomys tridecemlineatus. The sequence goes on from NC_135479.1 coordinate 62,747,305, forward strand.
TGGAACAGAAAGAACAAAGCTCTTACTGCTAGGAGCTGGGGTAGAAGTGGAGCAGAGTGATTTAGGAAAGTCTGGGGAGCTGAATTTTGAGGATCTTTCAGTCCAGGTCCTCTCTGAGGACATTTGAGCTGAGACCTGAATGACAAGAGGGGGCCAGACATGCAAAGATTGCAGGGAAGAGCATTCTAGGCAGAGGGAAGAGCAAGTGTAAAGGCACTGAGGTAGGAGGGGGCTTGGTGTTTTCAGGAACAGAATGTACAAGGCTCCCGTGGGAGGAGATGAGGCCACAAAGGTGGGTAGATAGATCATTCAGGAGGACCTCAAAGAGCACAGCGAAGAGTTTGGAGTTCATTGCAGGATCCATTTGGAAGTCTTTGTTTGTGGGTTTTTTTGCTTTGTTTTGCAGTACTAGGGATTGAACCCACTCCTGTGCATGCCGGGCAAGTGCTCTATCACTGAGACACATCCCCAAACCCATTGGAGCGGTTTCTTAAAGTCAGGGACACAATGTGAGTTGGTTTGTAGATTTTTCAGGTCACTGTGGCTGCTATGAGACGGGGCTAGTAAAGATCAGAGTTCCTGGTTGTGGTGGCAGGAGGCCTGCATTGATAGCCCTGTTCTGACACTTTTTTGAGCTGTGTAACCTTGGCAAACAACTGAAATTCTTTTTGCCTCCATTTCCCCATCTGTACCATGTAGGAATAAGTGGTACTGCCTTGATGGGTTTTAATAGGATTAAACGAGACCAGGATGGGCCTAAAGTTAGGGTGATTTAAATGTGAGTATTATTATTGCTAACATGTACAAGGCTCAGGGACACAGACACCCATGTCACCAACATACGACTGAGACTCACCTGTGCTCACAGAACCACTCCCACACTTGGACACCCCGCCTGCTTGCCCCTCCCTCCATCCTGGCCCTCTTACCTGGAGTGGGCCCCATGGATGGCCTCGGTGCACTGGTCACTGGCTTCACTAGGGCCACCGTCTCTCTGGACACCTGTTCTACCCAAAGAGAGTGCTCAGGGGGCAACCAGCAAGCCCCATGGAGCGGGTAGAGGCAGGGCCATGGCTTGTAGGAGTAGCTGGTTTCTGAAGTTCCCCTGGAGGCTCCTCTTTGTCTCTCTCCCTGCTGGGCGTAGCCCCCCACCCTGCCTCTCACCTGGGTGCCAGGTGCTGTCCCTAGGTGAGTCATCTGGCCCTTCAGGAGCATCAGGGCCTCCTCGTGGGGGTCTGGCCGCTTCACAAACACCCTTCCATCCTTCCTGCTAGGAAGAGACGAACCAAGCAGGGGTGGACATTGAATCTCCCCTCTCCTCACCACATTTTTACAACTTGGTGGAGGGGACTTCCTCCTCCACCGACCTCATAATTATGAGTAACAACCCAGAGAGGATCAGAGACTGGCCTGAGGTCGCATCACCCCGCTGAGAACAGCATTCTGGGCTTCCCTTTGCCCCCGGGGGCTCATCTGGACCCACTGGCATGAAGAAACTCCCTCCGTGGAGGGAGCTGGGGGGGCGGGGACACTGTGGAGGCCACAGGCAGGTGCACGGGAGGGTAGACACTCAGGCACAGTGAGTGACCAGGTCCCCTGGGTTTGAGGGCAGCGCTGACCTCAGGGCCTCGGGACGGCCTCCTCGAGGCGGCTGCTGGCACTGCCTGATGATGCTTCTGATCTGCTGTGTGGGCTGCGGGAAGTGCTCTGAGTTGAGCGTGGAGTAACGGACCAAGTCCTGGGAGGGTGAGGCTGTGGATTGAGGGGGCGGGGGTGGGGGAGAGGATGAGCCTACAGCAGACAGAGTCATAATCCTACCTCTTTCCCGGAAAGGCCCCCAAACTGAGGTGCACACTCACCGATTTGTGGAGAAGCCAGGCCCTGAGCTAGAATGGGTACAGCCACGGGCTTGGTGGGGGGCCTCGGGACCTTGGCTGAAGGGGCTGGGGCTGCGGACTTTGGAGTGGAGCGCAGGAGCACAGGTTTGGCAGGGGGACCAGTGCCCACGGACTTCGGCTGTGCCTCTGGTGCCAAGGGTTTCTGCAGAGAACAGGGCATGAGATGGACCAGACCGCTCTCAGGGACCCTGTCTCTGCCCCACATGGGCTGTGGGGCTTCTGGGCTCAGAGAAGCATAATGATGTCCTGGAGCAGCACAGCACTCCTCTTTCCAGTTGGTGACTCTAAGCAGCCCCCTTACCCTGCATGGGCCAGACTCACCTCTGGGGGTAAGGGTCTCAGAGCAGGACTCAGAGGCTGCTGCTGGAGTGCCATGGCCTGCAGGGTCATCTCCCGGGCCTGGGGAAGAGCCGTGGTGGTGACTAGGCAGGTCCATAGTCTGCCACCCTCCCTGGGAAGTCTGTCCCTCACTCACCAGCAACACGGCCTGCTTGTGGATGAAGGCCTGCTGCAGAGCCAGTGTGGAGGCATCCAGGCCTGGTACTGGAGGAGCCGAGAGGGGGCACGGGCAGACATGGAGGACATGGGCCATGCCCCCTGCCCTCCCACTCCCACCTGTGGCTGCCTAGCACCTAAAGGTGCTTGTAGGCCTGTGAGTAGCCCCAGCCCTGCCCCACCCTGGAACCACCCTAGTGGGAGGCACTGACTTGGCTTTGGCTTTGGCTCTGGGGGTCTCCTGAGGGTGTCTTCAGGACCACTACTGCTGCCTCCGCCAGGCTGGCCTCCCCCTTTCATGCGGTAAGCAATGGCTGTGGGCTTTTCCAGGTCCTGGGGACAGCGGGTGGCTCGAGTGACTGCCTCGGTGCTGTACTCCTGAGGCTCCATGGTAACAGGCACCTGACACCAGTCATTTCCTCCCCCCAGGGGGACCTCCCACTGGCCAAGTGTCTGTCCCCAACCCGTCCTCCCCACAACCTTCTCTCCTCTGATCGAGGAGTAAACTGAAGCTCAAAGAGGAGCTAGGCCCTGCTCAGGGCTGCGTATCATCCAGGGACTGCTGTGGTGCTCCGGAAGTCCCCAGGGTGAGGGGACCCGGGGGACTTAGGGATGAAGGTCATTCACTCCCACCGGGAGCCGGCTTTCACCGGACGTGGTGGCATCTCCAGCTGTGAGGACACCCTCATATTTTCCTCCCATGGCCAACACAGACCCAGAGAGGACACAGCACCCCATGACCCTGGCTATGAGATGCTCCCGTGTCATTCTGGGCCCAGACGTGACTCAGGGGTACACACTGAGCCTGCTGTCTATCTGCAAATGCTCCCCCTGTCCCTACCGCATCCCCGTAGGACAGCACGGGGTTGAAGAGGCTGTCCAGGTAGCAGTCAAGCCCCTTATGGGGCACAGCGGGCTCTCCAAGGCTGTCCGAGTCTGGATGGGAGGGTATACAAAAAGGGCAAGTTCATTCTTCCTGTTGGTCTCCACCTCCCCCACAGTCTCCTGGGTTCCCTCCCCACCAGTGATGGTGGCCAATGCTGATTGACCTTGGTGGGTGACTGTCTCTCTCTGGGCCTCAGTTTCCCCACTCGTGCCATCCTCATTGTGGCTGCTGTACCCATCAGAGTCAGGTACTTCAGGCATGGGATGCTGAGGCTGAGGCCTGGGGGGTGTATCCTCATCTGAGTCCCAGCTATTCCCAAAAACCCTGTTGAGGGGGGGAAGGGGAACACAGAGCAGCTAAGAGAACCACAGCCCCCCAACATTTTCTGTTCCCAGAATGGGGTGACTTTCTTCATTTAAAAAGCAGGACAGCAGCCAGGTAAACCCAGCGACTCAAGAGGCTGAGGCAAGAGAATCACAAGTTCAAGAGCAGCTTGGGCGACTCAGTGAGACCATCGGGAAATAAAAATAACAACGGCTGGGGATGTAGCTCAGTGGTAGTGTTTGCCTAGAATGTGCAAGGCCCTAGGTTCCATCCCCAGCACTTACAGAAAAGAGAAAGAGAGACAGACAGACAGACAGACAGACAGACACAGAGAAAGAGAACACCACTGGGCACTGCGGCATGCACCCATAGTCCCAGTTACTCAAAGGCTGAGGCAGGAGGATCACTTGAGCCCAGGAGTTCGAGGCCAGCCAGGGAGGAGAACACAAAGAGACTCATCTCAAAATCAAATACAAACAACCACAAACCCCTCTAAACTCAGTCTCTCCCAAGAGTCAGGTAAGCAGAACCTGCTACCCAGGAGAGGCCATCTGTGTGAAGGTGGCCCACATAGCTACCCACATTCTCGGGCATCCCCTGCCAGCCATGGGCCCTTCCGTGCCCACAATGAAGTAGGACTTCTGCCGAGGGAAGTCCCTGAGCAGCTCCAGGTCTGACACTAGGTCCAGCACGTAGTCATGGCCAGCCAGCTCTGCCCACTGCACACCATTCTTCATGGCCACCGTCCATCCTCTCCAGCCTTCAGCCAGACCCCTGGTGACAGCATGTGGAGAGATGGAAACGGGGCACCTACCTAGGGGAGACCCTTGGATATGAGTCAAACCCCAAGCATGACCATGGTGACCCTTAGGACCCTGGGGGACCTGGCCTCTTATCCCTCCCTCCCTCCCTTCTTCCCAAGTACACAGAGATGTGCTGGGTGGCGTATTCCAGGATCCCACCTGTGCCTGAGAATGTCTCCTGCCACCTCTTCCCCAGTACTCCAGGAGTGCACTGGACAGGAGAACTGGTCACCTGGGGTGGTAGCAAGCACTGGACTCAGCCTGAGACATCTGCAATTAAGTCTCGCAGGGCTGCCCTGCTTTGCCTTCTCCTTCCAGGCCTCCCAACTCTTGCCCTGAGTCCCTGTATCTGGGCTCTCCCTCCCTGCCCCTGCGGGTTCAGTCCCCGTACCCCGTTTATCTTTCCTGCAGAGGTATCTCTTGAGCAGGCTCCTTCCTAGCTCCAGAGCCTCTCAGGACAACTGTTGACCCCAAAATATACGGAGCCCAGTGGACTCCAGCTGCCCTTCCACGAGGGACCGAGGGAGGGCAAGATGAGGGGTAGGGACAAGGCAGCTTACCATTGAAGCAGCTCACATCCAGTGCCATGTTGGCCTTCTCATGGGTAGTGATCCACTCAAGCTGGGTCGGTGGGAAGGTGCGGGCCGCCCCTGAGCCCTGCTGTTGGGCCCGGCCCATGGCCTGCATGAGACGGTGCTGACACACTGCCTGGAAGCCATTCTGCCCATAATCAGACACAAACCTGATGGGTGGGAGGGAGTCACAGCCTAAGGGAGGTCCAGGCTGGCCCAGAGCCCTAAGGTGAGGTTAAAAGGGTCCTAGGTTATAGTTCAAGTTCTGTCCTAGTCCCTTCTCTTGCAAATCATGCTTTGCACCCAGCATGACAACACCCAGAACCGTTGTCATGGTGGCGTCCACACAGCACTCACCACCTGCCTGTCTCTGTTCTAAGAACTTCATCCTCACCACAGCCTATGAAGTGTGCACTACTGTTATCCCTCTTTAACAGGTGAGGCAATGGAGGCCCAGAGAGGTGAAATAACTTGGCCTGGGTCACAAAGCTCACCCATGACTGAGCTGGGATTTGAACTCAGGCCTCTCAAGTCTAACTTTTCATGCTTCTAAAGAGCCCCCCCATTCTTCCCCATGACCCGAGAGGTCCATGCTCTTTTCCAAATTCGCCATGCCCTGGTCTTGCCGACTTCTGGGTCCTGGAAGTCCCTTCTCCAGTCTGACCTGACTCTTACCCACTGCAGTGAAATCTGTCCTTCCTCTTGCACTGGGCCCAGTGGAGACTGAGCCCAGCCCAGTGGAGACTGGACCACATCAGTGCCCATGCCTCCCCACACAGAGATGCTGCTCCTGGTCTGGCCTTTACCACAAGTCCCATCCACCCTGGCCCCTCCGGGTCCCACTCACTTGAGGAGGAACTTGTCGAGGCGTGAGGAAGGTGTGAAGCCACTGAGACAGGCAGCCAGGAGCAGCCAGCCCCGCTCGGCATTGTGGGCATTGTGATTGTGCCACACCTGATTGGCCAGCTGGGCCAGGATCTCATCCCGTAGCTCAGGTATTGTCAGCCCCTTCTGCACGATGTAGTTCCCCAGGACGTCCTCCTGGGCACCGTGCAGGTGGGGGTCGCCCATGAAACGCAGGATCTGGCCACAGAAAGACTCTCCTGGGCCTCTCAGAAGGTTATTCCTGCCACACCCCCACCCCTCCACGTACACCTCTCCCTTGGGTCCTCTGTCCATAGGAAAGTACCTCATAGTACAACGTAACTGCCATATTCTGTGCTGAATGACAAGGCAGTTCACCCCGACTACGGGAAAGGTTAAGATTCAAAGCACACCAGGGCGTGGCCTGTAATGCCAGTGGCTCAGGAGGCTGAGGCAGGAGGATCTCCAATTCAATGCCAGTTTCAGCAATTTAGTGAGACCCTAAGCAACTCAGCAAGACCCTATCTCTAGATATAAAATATAAAAAAGGACTGGGATGTGACTTGGTGGTTAAGTGCCCCTGGGTTTAATCCCCAGTACAAAAAAAAAAAAAGATCCAAATACATATTGACTTCCTATTCTGCTCAGGAATCTTCTAGGCGCCCCACACAGCCTCAGTTACCCACCTGCTCTCCTGGCTTCCGGCTGGCTCCATACCTCCTGCTCTACCTAGGCTTCAAAGGGGTCTTTATTTTTTTTAAATTTTAATTAATTAATTCATAGATTTATTTATTTATTTATTGGTGCCAGGGGGGATTAAACCCAGGGTCACTTAACCACTGGGCCACATCCCTAACCCTTTTATTTATTTTTTATTTTATTTTTTATTTTTGGTGTAGATGGACACAACTCAATGCCTTTATTTTTATGTGGTGCTGAGGATCAACCAGGGTCCCCCTTGCGCTAGGCGAGCGCTCTACCGCTGAGCCACAATCCCAGCAACCCTAACCCTTTTAAATATTTTATTTAGAGACAGGGTCTCACTGAGTTGGTAAGGGCCTCGCTAAGTTGCTGAGGCTGGCTTTGAACTTGCAATCCTCCTGCCTCAGCCTCCAGAGCCTCTGGGATCACAGGTGGCATGTGCCACCGCCCCAGCCTCAAAGGGTTCTGTATGATACTTGGATATGACCATATTGGGGTTCTTTCTGCCACTCAGATTGACCACATCACTCCCAGGGAGCATCTTCCTGGACTCCTGTGGTCCTTGGGATGAGATGCAAGCCCTGGCTCAGCGATCAGGTCCTCAGGAAGCACCTCTTCCCTCACCCTCTTAGCTCTCTGTCCTGAGCACACTGATTTCCTCCTCTTTGTGCCTGTTGCACTCTCCCTGCAAACTCCCCTCCAGCTCCAATGCCCTCTCCTGCAGGAGGCCTCCTCTGACCTTGCCTGGGGCTGAATTAGAGCCCTGCATTCCTCTATTCCTGATGTTGGTCCCAGGCAAGGCTCAGGGTCTGCCTCCCCATTCAGACTAGGAAACCCTTGAGGAGAGGAATCATTGATAATCCTGGGAGGCCCCAGTCTAAGGCAGCCTTTCTGCCAGGAAGGTGACTGGGAAAGAAGGGCCACCTGAAAGGAGGCCAGATATAGTGTCCACTGACATAGAAGTCCAAGGAAGAGGCTCATGAGTCAGGCTTGTGGAGGGCCTAGAGGGACAGCACCGGCAGTCAGAGGCTATGACATTTTTTTTTTTTTTTTTTTTTGTGGTATTGGGGACTGAACCCAGGAGCACTCTATGTCCCGCCATGCCCTTTTTAATTTTGAGACAGAGTCTCACTAAGTTGCCAAGGCTGACCTTGAACTTGCAATTTTCCTGCCTCAGCTTCTCAGGGCTATGAATCTGAAGGTGGGCTGGGGCAGGCCCCATACCAGCTTGAAGGTGCTCACGGCTTCTGCATGGTACTCGGCTGGCAGCTGCGTGAGGGGCATCCTCAAGGGCACTGTCAGCATCCCAAAGGCAGGTTCCTGGGGGGCAGGGGACAGGAACAAGAGGAGGCAGAGCTGGGACTCACAGGCACAACTGGACCCACTGCTCCCATGCCAGGTGGGGGCCTAGGAGCCCCTGAGGCAGGGCACCTGTCTCCAACATCCGGATGGGGAAATGGGGAGCTGTCAGGGTGCCGACGGTGGCTCTTGGTGAGCTGGATGAGGTCTTATCTAGTCCCTTCCCAGGAACTTAGAGTAGCACTGATAATGTAGTAGTTACTCAGTTTCTAGAATATTCCAAGACTGGTTGGTCAATATCTCTGCCTTGAGCTCCAGAGGACCCTCACTATCCCAGCCTGTCCCAGGGTGAGGACCATGTCAGATCTGATGGGTCAGTGTCCACTTGACCTATGCCAGCCCTTACCTTGAAGTGGCACCGGACAAACTTGGCCATGGGGTAATTGTTGATATCCAGGGGCAATTTGACTCGGGGCTCGGCCTGGAGCCGGGGAGTCCTCACAGGGGCCACACAGGGCACTCTGGCCAGCCTGAGGCCTATGGAGAGTGGAGAGTGTGAAGTGGCTGTTCCCTTGTCCCCATATCTTCTGCCCCCTGCCCAGTGCAGACACACCTGCCACAGCTTGCATGAGCCCAGCCAGCTCTGCTGGCACCTCCAGGTGCCCCACAGCCACCACCTCCCGCTTGCTCAGCTCCTAGAGGGACAGACAGCAAGTGGTGAGGGCCTCGCCTGCCACACCCCCGCCTGCCAGCCTCCCTCCCTGGCCCCTGCGGCCACCCAGACCCCACACCCACCTCCTGCTCCCGCAGCCGTGCCTTCTCCACCCGGCGCCTCCGCTCTGCCCTCAGCTGCAGGACAGCAGATGGTCAAGGCAGGGAACGGCAGGCAGAGGCGACGGTGGGCCCCAAGGCCCGGGCCAGGTCAGGCCAGCACGCACAAGGCAGCGGCTGGCCTGAGAAGCAGGGGGCAGCTTCCCATAATTGGAGGCTACTGCTCCCCTTTCACAGAGGGCCCAGAGAAGACAGTGTGGCCAGAGAAACAGAGGAGACAGGAGGACAGCCAGAGACCATCAACAGCGAAGGGCAAGAGGAGAAAACCTTTGGGGAGACCCTCGAAGGAGGATTTCTACAAAGTGGCCAAGCAGTGTGCAGTGGCATCTGTCCTCTGCTGAGCCACAAGACCTTCAGTAAAGGCCATGCGGTTTTCCCATGCTTCGGGAATGAATGACATTCCAGTTGGTTTATATGACAATGAACCGAGACTAGAATCAAAGTTTAAGAGCCAGACCGTATTCGGGGGTGTTCAGGTCACCAAATTCTAACCTCGATCCATTATTTGAAGACCCCATTGTGAACCCAGCACCAGGCCAAATCCTTCACATACAATATCTCATTTAAACTTTTGCACAACCCCAAGAGGTAGATGGGAAATTGAGGCTGCAGAGGGGCTGGGGTCACACAGCTCAGGAGCGGCAGAGCAGGGATTTAAGCCCAAGACTGAGGCCAACGGTCTCCTATTCTCTGACCCCAGAGAGGGCTGGCACCTGTACCTTAAGGTAGCGGCGGCGGTTCATGTAGGCGTGAACCAAGGACCGGAACTTCATCAGACTCCTCCTCATCTGCTGATAGCGCTGCCTGGTAGAGAGGGTCATGGATTGGGGAGACAGGGTGACCAAGAAGTAGAAATGCCCCTATCAGACTTGCCTAGCGGACAGTGCCTCCATTACACTTTTGAGGCCCTTTGGCACAAAGGGAAACTGGAGCTCAGACAGGGGCAGTGATTTAACCAAGGTCACACAGGAAAAGAAATAAGTTTTTTTTTTTTTGTACATGGGATTGAACCCCGGGGCACTTTACCACTAAACTACATCTCTGTCCATTTTTATTTCTTCTTTTGAGATAGGGTTTCACGTACCCAGTGTGGTGGCACACACCTGTAATCCCAGCAACTTGAGATAGGGTTTCACTAAATTGCCTAGGCGGGCTTCAAACTTATGATCCTGCAGCCTCAGCCTTCCAAATCGCTGGGATTACCGGTGGGGGCCACCACGTCTACCCCACAGCAAATTAAGTGGCAGGGCCTGGATTTAACCTTCTCATTATGTTATAGTCCCAGGGTCCCTGAGATGCAGGGTGGAGCCCCTTTCTACTGGATGGATTCTCCCACTTGCCAATCAAGAGGGCCTGGGCACGGGTGGGAAGGGTCTCCCCAAACAGGGACACAGAGACTCTGATCATCCTTCCTGCGGAGGCCTGGCTTGCACAGCTCCACAGCTTACTACTACCTGGGTTCAGGCACAGCCTCTCCCAGCCCTGAGTACAGTCCTGCAGGCAGTCCTCCCTCCCCCGGGGACACACCTGGCAAGGTAGCCTCGTGCCCGGCTTTGCAGGAGGATGATCTTACGGCGCAAGGAGCGGAAACGCCTCTGGACAAGGAAGCCCCGGAAGCAGCGCTGCAGCGTGAGGGCTGCCAGGTGCAGAACGTGCTCCCGCATGCTCTCCAGCAGCTGATGCAGATGCTCCTTAAGGAACAGCTGAGGAGAAGACACAGAGGAAGGTGAGAGCCAGGAGGCCGGCACCCCACCCCACCCTGCAAGTCCAAGGAGACAGAGGGACAGGGCAGACGCCAGGAGCAGGGCCAAGTTCAGGGAGGTGAAAGAGAGATCAGTGGTGAATCAGGCAGCAAGAACTGCCCGAGCACAGACAGGTCCGGCAGCAGGACCAGCATTCTGTGCGTCCAGCCCATCTGGACTGCCTCTGGGACAGGACTCTGTAGCTTGGACATGAAACTTGAGGTCACTAAGGGCTGGGCGTGGGCAGGACTCACCTTGCTGACCCCGACGCGATACATGTTGGGCATGACTGTGCACAGACGGCTTAGCACTGACACGCACATGTCCCCGTTAGCTGGCAGGTCGGGCTTGAGGGCCACCAAGCAGCGGTACCTGCAAGGCCCACACTCAGACTGAAGTTGAGACCTACCCCAGGTGCCTGACAGACCCAGGCTTACGACCCTCAACCCCTGAGTCCAGGAGGCCCCAGTCCCAGCGGTAGCTCTACTCAGGTCATCTGATCAGCGGCGAGTGGTACTCTGGCCTCAAGGCTACTTCTAGATCTCAGAAAATCGGGATAGAGAATCTCAGTAGAACAAGACGTTCTACTGCCATCTGCTGGAAGCTTGTCAAAATAACTTAAAAATCACACCTCTGTGGGATCAACACAGAGACAACTGTGAAAAAAGGCGAAACTAAAAATACATTTACCATTTAACAGCTAGCAAAACTCTTGTGTAGTGTACAACGTGAGCGACTGTGAATGTCAAAGTCTTATGCTCTCCAGGCGTGATTCCAGGGCCACAGGGGTTTGGGTAAGGGTCTGTGGAGCTTAGGAACTATCCTGATGGAGGTACCTGTCAACGAACATCTGGAAAGGAAGCCGCACGGGGAAGCCTTCTTTGCGGATCCGTACAGTCTCCAGGACCCCTGAATAACGTAACTGCGCCATTACCACGTCTGGCTCAAAGAGACCTGGTTCCTGTAGAGATGCCCAGAGAGAGACTCTGCTCACTCGTGTGCAAAGGCACTATCCATGATGAACTGATCAGGTAGACTGAGCAGGTAGTGGAAGAGGCCAAGCCATTTGCTCAGGGTCCTCTAGCACAGGTAGGAAGATTTGGTTCTCCCGGGGGCTCAGTGCTCACTTACCTTCTTGTGGTTGGGCTTCAGGCAACGCACGAACAAGGGGTTGCACCTGGACAGAAGCCAGAAGGAAGGTGCTCAGTCACTGAGGGTCATGGGGTGGGTTAAAGGTGAGGCTGGGTCTTCTACCCACCTGTCCTTACCCACCTCTCCATCTTTTCCACCAGATCCAAGAGCGACTGCTGGAACTTGGCAGCCACAGTGTGCGCCTTGTAGAGTCGGGTGACAGAGCTGCTCTTGCCCAGGCGTTGAGGGGCAGCCTGAGGGGCGTGGCTGGAGAAGAGGTGTGCTACCACCTGGATTGGGGGGTGGCCAGTCAAGGCAGGGGTCAAGGCATTGAAAGACAAGGTGACAGGCAGGGAAAATAGACACAGAGAGGCAGGGGCCAAAGAGAGAAATGAAGAAAAAGGGGAAAAAAAAAAGTTAATTCCCCCATCTGAAGGAATCCAGAAAACAAGTAGACTCCTACCCTCTCCACCATCCTGGCTTACAAACTCAAAACAGGACCTTCATCAATTTCTTGGGGACCCCTCCCATAATTAGGCTGGCTTTCCCCCTTTCATTCTGGGGAACACAGAGTCCTGGACTGTGTGCTTGGCCCCCACCTGTGGCATGCATGATCATGAACTCTGGCTGGTGTTCAGTAGGGGCCGAACCCAGAACTAAAGAAGAAGGTGCCAATCTGACAGAGAAGGAAGCAGAGGGCCACAGGGGAGGTGAGGGGGTCATAGTGGGGCTGGGGCTGGGGACCTCTCTAAGCCTTCAAGGAACCCAAATGGAGCCACCAGGCTCTGACAGGGCCTTATGGGTCTGGGGCCCAGGGAACTATCTGGTGCAGGCAAGAATAGGCACTTGGGGTAGGGTTGTAGCTCAACAGAAGAGCGCATGCCTAGTATGTGTGAGGTCCTGCATTCGAGTCTCAGCACCTCATGTAAATAAGAAATTTTGGAGGGAGAGGGGGAGGAGGAGGGGAAGGGGGAGGGGGAAAGTGAAGGATTGGGGCGGGGCCGGCGGACAGGGTAGGCGGGGCAAAAAGCAGAGCCAGGGGTCAGGGGACCATTCAGGAGGCGGGGCCAGTGTGGTGGAAAATACAGGGCAAGGTCCAGGTGGGATGAAGGCTGGGATCGGGCAGCCAGGCCCAGGGCCAGGCTGGCGGTGGGCGGGGCTGGCGGTGGGCGGAGCTGGTTTGTGGGCGGGGCTGGCTTTATGGGCGGGGCTGGCTTTGTGGACGGAGCTGGCTTGTGGGCGGGGCCGTGCTAGGGGCAGGACCGGGGCAGCGGCCAGGCTGGAGGCTAGGGTTGCTCACCCGCGTGCGGCTCCGTACAAAGAGGTCCAGCACGTCCTGGCGCACCTGGTCATGATTCTTGTCTAGGAACTTGTGCACCTAAAAGAGGGAGCCAGGAGGGCAGCAGGGGCCAAACCAACCCGGGGCAAAGTAGAGGGATAGCCCACCCAGCAGGCATTCAGAGGCTTATTTTCCCACGCCTCCTCCTCGGTTCCTTCCTCTGGGCTGGTTCACGTCCCCTGGATGGCCGTGGCCTTGCCCTCCCAGACCTCTGTCTTCCTGTCCACCCTAGGAGGGATTGGCTCTTTCCCTCTACTAGGGCTTGCCTCCCATCCAGCCCCCACCACTCGCCTGCACACCACCAGTCTGCGGTTCACCCCGCTCTCAATGTCCATTCTACAGATGAGGAAAATAAGACCCAGACGAAGACAGAGGTTGCAAACCTAGCCTGTGACACCTCTTGGCCAGCGTGTCACAGAAAATAGGAAGGTGACTACAGTGAATAAATAATAACTACTGATAGTTATTATTTATTGGGTAAAATCCAGGGGCATTTTACCACTGAGGTATATCCCCAGTCCTTTTTTAAATTTTCTCTAAGTTGCTGAGGCTGGCCTTGAACTTGCAAGCCTTCTGCCTCAGCCTCCCCAGTCCCTGAGATTGCAGGCACGGTGTCGCTGTGCCAGCTAATAATAGCTATTCTTTACCATATCCCATTCTAGGTTTCTCACATCCTCATCTGGACATGGGCGCTGTGATCCCATTTCCAGATGAGGAAACTAAGGCTCAAAAGGGGTAAGCAATTTGCCCAAGGTCACACATCTGGGGAGCTGAAGGACCAGGACTAGAACCACATGGTGCTCCTGTGTCTAGAACCAGGGGAGTGTGGCTGGTCCCACATGGTGCTCCTGTGTCTAACACTTAGGGCAGCCACGGTACCATGCTGGCTGTCGCAGGTCTTACCTGGTAGGTGACCTTGCCGGCGTAGTGCTTGATGGTGAACTCAGGCAGCGGCATCTTGGGTTTAGAATAGAGTGGGTTGGCGCCGTGATGGTAGTGGCACTTCTGCAGAAATGTGTGGTCTGTGGCCTGGTGACAGGTGGGATAGTGGGTGGGCAGAGGTCCTGGGACCCTGTTGGCAAATTCTCCAGCCCTGACTGCTCCCCAAAGGGCACTGCAGGGAACAACTCACAACTTTTCATGGCTGCCTGGGGCTCTGGGGGTGGGGACAGTTCATCAGCCAGATACTGGGGGCCTAAGTGGACCCCTGCAGATAGGTGTGGCTGAATCAATTCCCAGCTTGCCTCTCTCCCAGCCCCGTTGCCTGTGTACTCTGCCTGCACAATCAGGATCTGAGGCTCAACTCCACAGTTGGCTCCTCCAGGAAGCCCTCTGGGACTTCCCAGGCTGATGCAGCCCCCTCCTCTGGACACTCACATCCCCCCTCCATCCTAAATCACCCCAGGTTGTGAATGGTAGGTTGGGTGTCCTGATGCTCCACTCCCACCCCTGCTCAGAGCAGAGAGCAATGAAAGACTCAGGGTAGGATGAGGATGTGGGACTCAGAGATCTCAGCGCCCTGGCTAGGCTCACACAACACCTGTGGTCACCTGGGGAAAGCAGCACTGGTCATCAAGGATGCGTAAGATGCCATAGGGCTTCAGCGAGATGAGGTTGATGCAGGGCTGATTGTCAGCAAAGGTGATCTCCCGCCAGTCGATCTGCTCACGGATGTATTCCTCCTGAGGGCAGCAGACGACAGAGGCTTAACCCCCTATCCCTTCCCAGGGCACACTCACTCTACTCTCTGGGCTATATTTGTCTGAAGGAGGACGGCTGGGACACTTCTGCTTGCATACCTCCTGGAACAGGGAGCTCACCCCTTAATAGTGCAACATGAAGCATCTCAGGGCCCTGCTGTTCCCTTTGCTTGGAATAGCCCAGCAGGGGATAGGAAGCCCCTCTGCCAAGAGGACTCCTCTCTGCGCTTAGCACCCCAGCACTTTCCCCTCCAGCACACAGGTCTTCACGTGTGCTGATCCCAGCTTCGAAGGCCTTTCCCTCCACTGTCTCCTGACAACCTTGGAATTGCCCTTCAAGAAAAAGAACGAGTCTCCAAGGAGGCCCATTGGCCAGTGAGGATGGAAGGAAACAGGAGTGTTGATGCACCCCACCCCACACCCACCTGCTCTTCCTGAAAGACGATCTTGTTGAAGAGGTACTGAAGGTTCTCGTTAGCATAATTAATACACAGTTGCTCAAAGCTGTTGAAACTCAGGTCCTGCCAGGGAAATGGGGAGGCTGGGTTGGCCCCTCCTTGGCCAGCAACCCAGCCATCCCCACCTCCACAGCCCAGGCCCAGGGTTCTCCCTGCCTGTCATGGCTGAAACTTCAAAAAGCTTACTGCTCAGAACCCCGTATGGCTCCGACACCCTCGGGATAGCGCCTGGAGCTATAGGTCCTTCAGCCTAGGTAGAGGCTAAAGCTCCGGCCACAGAGCCTTCTGCCTGGGTTTGTATCGTGGTGCTGCCACTTTCTAGTTCTGTGACTTGGAGCATTCGCCTCATGCCTCAGTTTCCCTGTCTGTAAAATGGGGAATACCTGCCTCACAGGGGTACTGTAATGGTGAAGTGAATGACTGAAGTGCCTGGTACCTTATGGCTCTGATCACATGGGCCTGTCAAAGTCTGTCCCCCACTGAGCACCACTGGGAAGCTTCCCCAGGGCAAAGCTCTGGTCTAGGCCTTTCTGGGGTCCCTGTCCAGCCCGGTAGGCAGGGGCCTCTGTGTTCAGGGGACCAACCAGGGATGCCTGAAGGAGATGAGGCCTTGCCTGTGTCCCCTGCTCCTCACCCATTCACACCATCCTACCTCGAAGCCGTAGATATCCAGGATGGCGATGGACAGGGTGTCCTGCTGCGGGGACACCAGCGCATTGACCCTGGCGATGAGCCAACCAAACAGCAGAGCATACAAGACCTTGGCAATGGCGTCCCTGGGGCAGAGGAGGCACTGGGTTGGTGGGCAGAGGGACGGGGTGTTGGGGGTCTCCGGGCCCAGGCAGGGAGGGACGCGGCCTCACCTGGCATCCACGGCGCTCTCTACGGTCAGGGGCGTGAAGATCTTCTCTCGCATTGTCTCCTGGGGAGGGACAGGACCTTTGAGTGACAGTAGGCTGGTCACCACCTCCAGGAAGCCCCTGCTCCCACCAGGGATTAAAGGGCTGGGGAAGGGAGGCTAGAGAGATGGTGAGATTGGCCTCAGGCATGAAGCTGACCAGAGGGCAGGGTGCCCGCTCCCTCTGCCTGGTAATGCTAGGGTGAGGGAGGCTGCTGTTCTAGTAAGGAGACAGGCGCTGGGGGGAGGCTTTGTTAGAGTCTCCAGTGCCCACAGACTCACGGTCACTTTGAAGGTGATGGCCTTCTGTAGGCCCTCCGGGGAGATCTGCAGCAGCTCAGCCACGGCCTGGATCTCCCGGGCGCTTACCACTGAGGCCACCTCCTGTGCATCCGTCTAGGCAAAACACCAAGGGCAGCATGTTGTGGACTAGACAAACCGAGTTTAACATTTATATGAAAGACAGAAACTGCAGGCGCGAGGGTGGGCCTACATCCCAGTGACTTGGGAGGCTGAGGCAGGAGGATCACAAGTTCAAGGCCGGCCTCAGCAACTCAGCAAGACCCTCAGCAATTTGTCAAGGCCCTGTCTCAAAATAAAAATGTGACTCAGTGGTAAAGTGCCCCTGGTTTCAGTCCCTGGTACCAAATACATAAATAAAAGATTAAAAATAATAAAAAAATAAAAAGGACTGTGGGTTTAGTTTGAACGTAGCACACCCCCAGTTTCAATCCCTAGTACTGTAAACAAACAAAACAAAAAAATAGAAACAAGCTAGAATTGCCAGGAAGATTCTGAAAAAAGGAAAGAGCGAAAGAGGCTATACAGTATAGTAAAAACATTAGAGTTGCACTAATTAAAACAAGTGGTCAGGCTAGGGATGTAACTGGGTGGCAGAGCACTCGCCTAGCATGCTGGGTTCGTCCCCAGCCCCACAGGGGAAAAACACTGAGCATGGTCATAGGCAAATGGTACATAAATAGATAAATGAAGTCCATTAGAAAGTCTGGGATTAGATATCAGTGTGCATGGTAATTCAGGATATGATAAATATCTATTTTTCAAATGAGGGGATAATTCAGTAATTATCTGGAAGACAAGTTAATTGGATTCCTACCTCAAACCTTACTAGGATAAATTTTTGAATCAAATATCTAATTTTTTTTAAAAAAAATTCAAAAATCCATGAAACCATGAAAGTTCTTTTAAAAAATTATGGGAGATGGGTGTGGTGGTGGGAGGCTGAGGAAGGAGGATCACAAGTTCGAGACCAACCTCAGCAACTTACCCTAAGTAACTTAGAAAGGCCTTTTCTCAAAATAAAAAATAAAAGGGGCTGGGAATGTAGCTCAGTGGTAATAAAACACCCATGAGTTCTCAATCCCTGGCATCGAAAAAAAAATTACGGGAGAAGGTTGTTATAGTTTTAAAAAGGTTTCTTTTAAAATAATAAAAATCCAACATTTATGCAAGAAAAAAAATTCATAGATGAATTGCCTAAAATATTTTTAAAATAATTTGGGGGCTGGGATTATGGCTTAGTGGTTGAGCGCTTGCCTTGTATGCATGAGGCACTGGGTTCGATCCTCAGCACCACATAAAAATAAAATAAAGATATTGTGTCCTTCTATAACTAAAAAATAAATATTAAAAAAAATAATTTGGTTTGCAGATTCCTGCAAAACAAAAAAAAAACGTTCTACAAGACATAGAAAACAACACGAAAATACTCAAACACTTGTGAACAAAATAAAAATAAATACGAATTGAAACTGGAAAATCTATTTGTAATTCATAACAGAAACAAAGGACTGACTTCCTTAACATATGTAAAAAGCCCTTATAGATCAATACAAATAAAAAAGAACAACCCCAAAGCAGAGAATAAAAATAATTAAAAAAGGGCTGGGGATGTGGCTCAAGCGGTAGCGCGCTTGCTTTGCATGCGTGCGGCCCGGGTTCGATCCTCAGCACCACATACCAACAAAGATGTTGTGTCTGCCGAGAACTAAAAAATAAATATTAAAAATTCTCTCTCTCTCTCCTCTCTCACCCTCTCTTAAAAAAAAATAATTAAAAAAAAGAATACAAAAAATGTACACAGTATAACTTGGAAGGGAAATATAGAAGCTCTCAA
This sequence comes from Ictidomys tridecemlineatus, assembly GCF_052094955.1. Classification (NCBI taxonomy): domain Eukaryota; kingdom Metazoa; phylum Chordata; class Mammalia; order Rodentia; family Sciuridae; genus Ictidomys; species Ictidomys tridecemlineatus. The sequence goes on from NC_135479.1 coordinate 62,765,384, forward strand.
GTCTCTGAATAGAGAGCCATGATGTCCCCTTACCTCATACTTCTCAAAGTAGACGTTGCCCAGGTGCAGGATGGAGGCCAGGATGCGGAAGATGCTGTCCTGGTCTTCTCCGCTGAAGCCCAACACCTCCATGGCAGCTAGGAGCCGGCGGAAGTCATCGGCATCGCTCTTGCCGGTGATCTCACAGTTCCCGCCCTGGGCCAGGACACAGGCTGGAGGTCAGGGACCCTGGGTGGGCACCGGGAGCCCTCAAAGTCCCCACCCTGCCCTGAAGGGAAGTGTGGCCTGGGCTGGTCCCTCAAGCGGTCATTCTACTCTCCAGGTCCAGGAAGCTCTGAGATGGCTCAGGGTGGTGCCTAGTGAGGATTGGTCTCCTGTTCACCTTGGCTGCAGCCACTGATAATGACAATTAAAACTCAGTGGCCCATGTCAATGGAGCATGGGCCACAGGCCAATGCTAAATTCAGGACGTGTATGAATTTCCATCTCTAAAATCTCACTCTGTTCCCATGCTGTGACATGATGCTGTCCCCATGTCTCAGGTGAGGAAACTGAGGCACAGAGAGGGCCAGGTAATAGCCCCAGGCTAGTTAGTTGTTCTAGGCTCCAGAGAAATAAAGAGGAAGGTAGGTTTTCTCTTCCCCTGCTTTGGCCCTGAAGATTCCCGTCCTCCTCGACGTGGTGAGCTCCCTTGAATCCAAACCCGTGCTTCCTAAACCTCCATGACTTTCACTGGCCGTTAGGGCACCATTGGCCCAGCCTGGAGTGGTGGGGTGGGAGGATCAGGCCTGGGGGCTCCGGGGAGCCTGCTGGTGCTCACCTGGTTCAGGTAGTAGTAGGTCTCCGCCTCTTGTAGGCTGAAGGCCTGCCGCAGCTGGGCGGGCAGTCCAGCCAGCAGCTCATAGAAAATGTGGTAATTCCTCTCGTTTTTGGCCTGCAGAGTGGAGCAAATGGATGCAGAGGAGGGAGTCTGCCATTTCGGTGACCCCAACACAGACAGGCCCAGGCATGCCCACTAACACACACACAGGGTCCTGGATGGAGCACCTCTGGCACCAGCTGGGGGTGGGGGTGGGGTAGAAGCGGGGAAGCCTTGGTATGAGTGGCTATGGGATTTTCTTTTATTGGGAGAAATAAAAAGACAGCCCATCTTCCCTGTGTGCACTGGCCACCTGTGCCTGCACCTGTGTTTATAACCCAGACGTGCCGTCGTGGTGCATTCTGGCCGCTTCCTGTGACCCAGGCCCTGTACTAGGCCCTAGGCACACAGCGGAGAACAAAGCAACAGAATCCCCTGACCTCACGGAGCCTAGCTGCTAGCAGGGAAGACACTCAGGAAATCACTGGTTAAAATATAAAATGTGTCATTTGGTGGAAAGCACTATGGAGAGAAGTAAAGCATTACAGGGAGTGAGAGTTTGGGTCGGGTGGAGAGAGACTGAAGTTCTATTCCTTTTTATTTTTGCAGTACCCGAGGGTGGGCCAGGTCCCCATGAATGCTAGGCAAGCTCTAGTCTAGCCCTGAACTACATCCCCAGCCCAGGGCTGCGGTTCTAAATGGGTAACTTCACTGAGAAGGGAGAACTGGAGGAAGACTTGGAGTTGGTGAGGGGTTTGGCCTAGCAGGCATCTTGGGGATGGAAACTTCTGGGAGGGAAATAGTAGGTGCAAAGGCCCTGAGGCAAGAGTATGCTTTGTGCTCTGGGGCAGTGTGGAGCCCATGACTAGAGGGCCCCCGGTCACGAAGGTGAAAAGGTCACCAGGTGAAAAGGTCACTGTATCACAGTACACCCGTACAACCCATATGCCATTTGTGTTCATTAACCCAGAATCTACTCAGTATGTCCGAGGACCCACAAGTGTGGGAAGGGCTGGCTCACCTGAAACACAATCCTGGATTTCTCGAGCAGGTACTGGGAGGTTATGGCACCAGAGATCACGCCCCTGGGGTGGGGAGCAGAGTCAGCTCCCAGGGCAGGAGCAAGGAGGGAGGGGAACAGTGGTGGGTATGTCGGGGTCGGGGGGGCTGCTATGTCGGGAGGGGTACTGCAAGGCCTTCGGTAGCCCCACAGTGGTCCCACTCACCCTTCTAGAAAGATCTCCACGAACTTCCCGAAGCGGCTCGAGTTATCGTTCCTGACGGTTTTGGCATTGCCGAAGGACTCCAGGAGGGGTGTTGCCTCCAGGATCTGAGCCCAGGGAGAAGAGGTGGGAGCAGGGGGTGGGCCACTGTCTTGGGGGTCTGGGTGAGGGGAATGACTGGGGACAACCAGGCACAGACCTCCCCAGGCACCGTGCTCTGTAAGGGGCGACCAGAGGTGGAGTTCTTACAGGATCCCAGGGTGTCCCCAGTGCCACCAGCTCCACACAGTCGACTCCCACAGGCAAGCCCTGGGCTACCCTCCTCCTGTTCCCAGGGCCCTCACACCGCAGCCCCTGACCAGTCCCCCAGCCCAGCTCAGGACAGGCCTTTGAATGCTTCTTCCTGCCCGTTCTGCCTACTGTGCATGCAGGAGCGTACACACACACACACACACACACACACACTCCAAGTACCTTGATCTTCAGGAGTGCCCATGACGGAGGGAACAAGGGACAAAAACAGTTGCTGGTCACTAACAGAACTGGCCACCTATGCCCCCAGCCCTCATGTCATTGCCTGTTTTCCTGGGTATCATCTATCTCCAGACAGGAATCTACTTGTGCACATTTTTTTTTTTTTTGCAGGGGGAGGGGTACAAGGGTTGAACTCAGGGACATTCAACCACTGAGCCACATCCCCAGCCCTTTGTTTGTATTCTATTTAGAGACAGGGTCTCACTGAGTTGCTTAATGCCTCCCTGTTGCTGAGGCTGGCTTTGAATTAGCGATCCTCCTGCCTCTGCCTCCTGAGCTGCTGGGATTACAGTCATACACCACCTCACCTGGCTTACTTGTGCACTTGAGTCCCTGTGTTTTTTTTTTTTTTTTTTTTTTTTTTTGATGGTGCTGGGGATTGAACCCAGGGCCTTATGCATGCAAGGCAAGCACTCTACCATTGAGCTATATCCCAGCTCAGGAGGAGTCCCAGTATTTGCGTAAGACTGATGCATGTCCTATGCAGACACTGGGACTTCAAAAAAATCTGCTGAGCTGGAGGTGGTGGCACATGCCTATAACCCCAGCAGCTCTGGAGGCTGAGGCAGGAGGATCACGAGTTCAAAGACAGCCTCAGCAACTTAGGGAGACCCCAAGCAACTTAGTGAGACACAAGGTCCTATCTCAAGAGAAAAAAATATAAAGGGCTGGGGATGTTGCTCAGTGGTTAAGCACCCCTGAGTTCAATCACCGGTACCAGCCTCCTCCCACTCCTGGAAAAAAAAAAAAAAAAAAGGTTGGTACTAATGTCACTGCTATTTTGCAGATTAGGGAACTGAGTATTATGTGATGTGTCCAGGAACTCCAGAATCCCTGAGAGTGGCATCCCCAACAGCACTATGACAAGCCCATATTCAGGGCATTATATGGCATTTTCTTTGGCTAAGTTGCTTCATCAGGAAGAATTCTTAGAGAAGAAGCAGAGAAAGCTGAGTCACCACAGAAAGTAACACCTGTCGTCTTGGTGGTGGGGGTTTGCCAGATCCCCTGCACTGTTTACTCCAGGACCTGCTGTGCCTGTTGTATGGAAGAGCAGACTGAGTCCCAGAGAGGGTCAGGGACGCCCTCAGTGAGTCAAAGTCCAGCTGAGCATTGCTTTACATTATCTCTAAGTCTAGGAATCCTTTGGAAATATCAGAAGATTCTCCAATTCTCTGTGTGCCCAGCCCAGCCTAGGGAGCGGGCTCAGCTAGAGGGAATGAATATTGGAGGTTTGAAGACTGTGTGGTCCAAACCCTGGCCGATCTGGGCACAGCACTGCCCAGGCTACATGACTGGGTCCGGTGAGGACACATGACCAAAACCAGTCCAATGAGAAGGAGCCCCGAGACTTCTTCTGAAATCTTTGGAGGTGTGAATGTGGTATTATGGCATCCTCTTGCTGACCAATGGGAGAGAGATTGGGGATGATGCCCATCATCATTTGGGGTGGAGCCAAAATAAGGACATTGCTTAAGACTCAGAATATAGCCATGCATAAAACTGACCTAGATCTGGGTGACGTGAGCAGGGCAGAGCCACGGCTGGGAAATGAGCCCTGTAGTCACACAGCGGGCAGGCATGTTGTGGGTGCCCAGCATAGAAACTCCCAGACCCAGTCAGGTCCCATCCCCCCATTTATCTTCCCTGTAGCTCTCTGCTCAGGACTGCAAATCCCAGCTTCTCTATCACCTTGCTTTGGGACACTGGTAAGTCCATTCCCCTCCCAGGCCTCCGTTTTCTCTTGTTCAAATGGACACAGTTGTACCTATTTCCCAGGGCTGCGAGAGACTGTGGCATGATCACACACCTGGCACGGTGCATGGCCCACCTAGCCTGCTCTCCTAGAAGTCTGACCCAAAGAGGCTTTGAAAACCCTGCCTGAAACAAAGAGATGATCTGATGGCTGGGTGGGAGGCCAAGGCACGCATCTGAATGGGTGGAGGCAGGCTGGACTGCATAGCCTGGGTCCACCCACTCCCCACTGAGGACTGAGGAGCTCCAATTCGATGCCCCAAGGTCACCCTGCTGAGAGCATGCTGCCATGGGCTGGGACACTGTGGTCACCTGCAAACCTGGGTGGGCTCCAGAGTCGGGGGAAGTCTGAGAGACTGTGGTGCTGGAGTCTGACCTGCTGGGCCAGACATCTTCTCCTGAGCCCCAGATTCCCACCATCTCTGTGAGGATGCCCCAGTGAGCACTTGTTCTTGGCAAATCTGCTCCAATGCAGACCGACTGCCTTGGTGCTGCCTGGGCCCAGGCCAGACACCTGGGGCCACTCTCACACTATCTCCCTCTCTCAGGTCCTTTTACCTGTACCTGGACCCAGCCTCCCACACCGCCCCACTGCCACCTGCTGGGCTCAAGCCCCTTTCCTCCCTCACCTGTACTCTAAGCTGGTGATTTGCTGTCCCTTGAGCACGGACCTCTGGGCCCTTGTACATGCGCCTCCTGTAACCTCTTCATTCTTCCCCCAGACACGTTCAGGGCCACTCTGTGACCACCATGCTCACAATGACAACCCCTAGCACTCCTCACCCTTCTTCCTTACTGTTTTTCTCCCCAACACACTGCCTTTACACATGTACATAATTTACATATATGCATACATATATGTATATATATGTTCTATTTTTTCTTTCCCTCTACTAGAATGAAATTCACATGAGTGTGTGAACATTTGTCTGAGTTGCTTCTGCCTCCTCCCCAGCACCTAGCACACAGTAGATCCTCTATAAACCTTTACGAAGGAAATGGATGAGCTTCTTAGATTCTCAGGTTCAGAGAACAGCATTTTCCTGGTAAGTAAGACCCTAACATGGGGCTGGAGTTTTGGCTCAGTGGTAGAGCGCTCACCTAGCATGCATGAGGCACTGGGTTCGATCCTCAGCATCACATAAATGTAAAATAAAAATATTGTGTCCACCTAAAACTAAAAAATAAATATAAAAAAAAAAGACTCTAACATGACACAGGCCCATGCCCAGAGTCTGACACCCACTCCCTGGTATCTACTGCCTCCCTGACCCCATGCCCATCCCTACACTTGAACCTGTCCTGTTTCTTCACCACTGGGGTCTGAACAGCCTCTGGATGGGAGAAAATGGTGGCCATGGAAGGTGAGGCCAGGCCACTGTGCAACCTCTACTGTGCCAACCTCCAGATGCCATGGATACACACAAGTATAGGGTGGGAGGGAACTCTCCCTTCCCAGAGCCTCCCCTGAAGAGCAGCCCTCGAAATGGCCCCAATGCCTCTGGAACTCAGCCTCCCCATGGCCCAAGTAGGGTGAGGAGCCTTGCCTCTTAGCAAGGAGTGCTCAGCTGAGGATTCCAGGAAGACAGACCACCAAGCGGTGGACAGACAGACCCACCTGCTGCATGACATCCCGTTTCTGGTTCATGGCGGCCAGGTAGCGCAGAATCAGCTTGGTCGCCTCCGTTTTGCCAGATCCGCTCTCTCCACTGACCGAGCAAAGGAGCGGAGCAATTGCAATAGTTTGCTGCCTCCTCTGGGTCCTTCCCCATCCCACCATGAAGAAGGGGATAGGGACAGAAGCCAGCTCAGAGGGGCCTACTGAGCTTCCCAGGTCCTACATACAGCAGGTTGGGCTGGATGCAGACCTGTTGCTCGGAGTCCCCCCCATCGGTCCCCTGTGTGATTACAGCCCAGCTCACCTGATGATTATGCACTGGTTCTGTTTGGCATCAAGCATTTTGGCGAAGGCGAGATTTGCAATCGCAAAGAGGTGCCTGGGGAGACAGGCCACTAGGTGTCCCTGAGGCCAGCCCATGCCTCCCACATTCCCAAATTTCCCAGGAGTTGGGTGCGTGGGGGCATCTCTGTCCAGTCAAGCCGTCAATTCTGTCCATCCTTCACCCCACTGAGGGAAGTGCACCCACCCCCATCCTGAGCCTCGGTGGCTTCCAGAGAGGACCGTGGCCAGGCCTGGGGAGAGACTGTGAGCTGAGCAGGTGGCCTGTCCAATCCTGTGAGCCACCACCCAGGGCTAAGGGGAGGCCAGTGACTGGCAACCGCAGGACAGCCCTTCTCCCACCGTCTTGCAGACACTCACGGAGGATTCTCTCCCAGGGCCCGCCCGTGGTACTGCTGCACCTGGTCTGGACCGTAGATCCCGAACATCCGGTATGGGTTCACTGAAACCAGGATGCTGCCGATGTACGTCTGCTGACAGATGTTGGCCTCAGTACCATGGCTCCTGGTGGCCCTCTATGGCCGTCCCTCCCCCGCTCTTGGAGCCTGGGACCCCTCTCCAGTTGAGCAGATGTCTGGTTGCCTGGCTTTAGTATTGCCATCTAGAACCCTCTACTGGTCTGTTTTAATACTGGAAGCTCAAGCACACCACACAGGCTTAGGCTGAGGAGCATGGAGGGAGCCAAGCCCTGCAGCCACCATCCCCCTAGGGTGGCCGTGTTGACCACCGCCCACTTCATGGTCCCACCAGGCTTCAGGAGCAATGGGGAAGGATCTGAGGTGGCCAGAGCCCTCTGGGTGTCCCTGCCTTTCTGCACTGTGGTTTCAGTTCTCTGGTCAACCTCTGGGATCCAGGTTTAAGAGATTCTAGAACTTTGGAGGCTTGATCCATCGGGCCCCTGGATCCACTGGGGTAGGGGGTCACCAGTTTCTGGATTCCCTGTCTCCAGGCCTCTGCTCCCGGGGTTCACTCTTTTAATACCATTTTAGGACTTTCGATTTTAGAATTCCAGCTTCTAGCATTCTCTGGAACCCCAGAGATGAAACCAGAGCTGAACCAAGTCCAACAGGAGACACCTGTCCTTCCCCCCTGATCCCCAGAAGGCATCTGCCTTCTCAACTGGGGACCGCCCCAGGACTTACGTAGATGAGGTTCCGTTCAAATCGGGTCTTGAGATTGGACAGCACCGTGGTTTCCTGGAGGTCTCTAGAAGGAGACGTGGAGGAAAGCTGTCAGTGTTCCTGGGACCCGAACTGGCAAGGGCCTCCTCCCCACTCAGTCCTGGTCAGGCAGGCCTGAGTTCAAGCCCTGTCTCTGACATTAACCAGCTTTGAGACTCGGGGACCAAGTCACTTCACTTTGCTGTGCCTCAATTCAATGGGTAATGCTAATCGTCTGCATCTGGGGGGGGGGGATTGGGAGACACTCTAAGGCAGCAGCCAGGAGGACTGAATTCCTGTGATTAAATAATAACATTATGATTTAATCCATGCATCAGGCACCCCCAACACACCACTGCTCTCACGACTGCCATCCCACCCCGCTCCTGTGGATGAGGGACTGAGTGACTTGCCCAAGGGCCGCCCCCAGCTGGTAAGTGATGGGGCTGGGATTTGAACTGAGGCCTGTCAGACTTCACAGAGCTCCGAAGTCAGTACACCCATTGGCCTTTATGGACTCTTCATTGAGCATGGGGAAACAGAGGCTCTGAAAATGTTCTGGGAGAGAGATATCAGGCACTCTGGCTGGGAGTATGGGAGCCCCACAGTGACCCCTAACTGGCCCTGCCCACTCACTCTAGCTGGGTCATGTCCTCCACTCCGTCCTCCCTGCGCTGCTCGTTGGACCGCACGGAAGGCAGGTTTCGGATGGAGTGCATCTGTGAGAAAGAGAGGGGATGGGGTCGGCAGGTTATAGGGCGTCCCGTGGGTGCCCTGGCTTGGACAGACCTTGCACCTGCTTGCACTGTCAGAGAGGGAATCTCAGGGCCAGCCCAGGGGCTCCTGAAGACTCCTTGCCATCAAATGCAGTGGCTTAGGGAACCTGTGTGCAACCCAGGGAGATGTGCTTGACCTTGGCGTTCCTCCCGCTAGTGCTCCTGTGAGTTCCGAGTGTCCTGCCCCACGGAGTGAGCACATACACGTCCACGCACACAAACACACCCACACTCTCCTATTCCCCTCCCAAACTCAGCCCTCTTGGTGCCAGCATCCTTCTTGCTGGCAGACCCTGTGTGTTGACTTGTGTGACAACTTCATGGTCATGTATCCTGATGCAGTGTCCTGAGGCAGGGAGCCTCTGGGACAGCCAAGATGGGGACTGTCTCAGGATCATACCCCGGCACCCATCCCGTGTAATTCAAACACAGTGGTCTTTGCATCTGTCGTGGCTCCCATGAGCACCTGTGGTCTTATAGGATGCGGAGGACTTCAGCTGGGGGCACCCACCACACACGTAGGGACCAGTTCTCAACATCCACTTGTCATGAACATGTAGGTGGATCACTGGGACAGTTCTCAGCCTTGGGTCTTTTATTTATTTATTTTATTAAATATATATATATTTTTAGTTGTTGATGGGCTTTTATTTTATTTATTTCTATGCGGTGCTGAGAATCGAACCCAGTGCCTCACACATGCCAGGCAAGGGTGCTACCACTAAGCCCCAGCCCCAGCTCCCCAACCTTGGGTTTTGTTTTTTTTTTGGTTTTGTTTTGTTTTTATTTTTTATTTTTGGCACTGGGGATCGAACCCAGGGGCACTTAACCACTGAGCCACATCCCAATATCTCACGCAGTTGCTTAGGGCCTTGCTAAATTGTCAAGTCTGGCTTTGAACTCTTGATCTCCTGCCACCCAGCCAGCCTCCCACCAACCTTGGGGTCTTGAGAATGAAAGTCCCAGTACCACATTTGGGCTGCAGGATCTCTGTTTATGTGTAGGTGCACACATGCCAAGAGTAAGCAAATAACCCAGCCCCCATGGATACCACATCTGCTCAGCCCTCCGCATACACTTGCTTTCCTCCATTGGCCGCACAGATGCCCACTTGCAGTCACAGGACTGCAAGGCTCCGCAGAACTGTGAGCGAACATGTGCGCATACTCTGCCTTTCTGATCCCAGTTGTACCCGTCCCTGGGCAGGTGAGGAAAGAGGACACCGGGACGGGCTCTGTGTGCTGCGTGACCACTGCTGGGCTGCTAAGTAGGGCACAGTATCACCCTTTCAGCCCTGGCCTCCAGCCCACCCATCTGCCCATGTGCTCGCCAGCAGTCACAGACCCTGAATAATTCAGTCACTCACGTATTCCAGGGTGAGGAGGGCCCAGGCATCCTTGCCCCTCACCCCCAGGCGCCCTGTGCCTCGCTCCCGCAACGCTGCAGCCCACACGGTACGGGGAACCCGTCGCCGGGGCCAGGGCCCCCCCAGCAGCCAGGCTGCCCCCGTTGCCATTGCCTGACCCAGCTGGCTGCCCGCTCCACTAGGCACCGTCTGCAGAGGCCGAGAAGCACCTGCTGTCCCTGCTTGCCCCGCCTATCCTGTCCCGGGGGAGGCTCCAGTGACCACCCGCCCCCCTGAGGGCCACCCAGCTTTGGGCTCGTGTTCTGCCATGAGTGTGGTAGCCAAACTCAGGCCGGGTACTCTTCAGAGAGGCTACCTGCTTGGCACCCCACCCCGGGCCCAGACAGTCTCAAGGCTCATCTCCCTATCCACCATGTGGCCTCTATAATAAGAAGGCTAGAAGTTTGAGTCCCCACCTTCTCTTAGTCCAGAATCCTGCAGCCCAGGGGACCATCAAAGGACAACAGGAACCCCAAGGAGAAAGATGACTCCAATCTGGGGGACAGGAGGGTCAGTGGGAGGTGGGAAGACATGTGCGTGGCCATGGTGGGTGGAACAGGGTCCTGCAGTTTTGCACCCAGTTTGGCCCAAACCTCTGAGGAATGGCTGGGAGCCAGGTGTGCCATTCACATTGAGCCAAGACAGGGACACCCAGGTCTCAGGCAGAAATTGACAGAAAAGCTCCCGTCCCAAAAGCCACCGAGGAACAGTGTCCTGCATCTCTACGCTGTGCGTGCCTGTGCTGGGCCTCCCCTTGTTTCACTCTGCAGAGGCTCTGGGAGGCCCAGGCTCCTCTCCCCATCTGGCAGATGGAGATAACCGAGAGGCCCAAGCAAGAAGCAGCTTGCCAAGGTCACACTGGACTCTGGCTGCCTCCCTAGGTCACTTCCTGTCCCACTTCCCAGGCCAGAACTACCATGCCCTCCCTTTGCCTTTACTACATACCTTGTTCTGACAGTTTTGAGGGCCATTTTCTTTCCAGGGGCCCCTGAGAGACAGGCAAGCAGCTCCAAGGCCCAGGCGGTGGGACTGGGGTTGGGCCTGTACTCGTGGCCAGGGCCGGCGGGCAGCTGCTGGCAGCCAGAGGCGGGACCAGCGCAGACCACAGGCTCGGAGCTCTGGGCCATGCTGGGGGTCCTGGGCCAGTTGTTGAGGTGGCTGCAGGGCAGCAGGCCTACCTTGCTGGAAGGAGCTCAGTTTCCGCACCTGAGGTAAGACCACGGCAAAACGCCCAGATCGAGGCTGGGGTCGCTCACCCTCCTTGGGCAGGGGTCCTGGGGCCCCAGTGGGGGCCAAAGGAGCCAGGGGTCTGGGCAGTGTCCTCGAGCGGTGCCAGAGTGGCCCTGTAGCCCTTGTCTGGTCACACATAGCCAGTGGATATGAGAGGCTGAGCCGTAATGCCTTGTGCTCCGCGGGGGCATCCTTTGGAGGTGTTAGGGTTAGGGTCTTGGACTCTGCTGATGGCTGGGGTTCTCCTGGGGTGGCCGCTTCTTCAGGATTCTCAGGGCCAGGGCCAGCGGATTTGGTGAGCTGTCCAGGTCCTGGGTCATGGTGTCTGCCCAGGAAGATGCTGGTGGCGTTAGAGGCTGGGCCCTCAGGCTGGGCAGCAGCGGATGATACCGGGCCCACGTGCTGTAGGAAGGGATTTTCAGGCACAGGAGGTGGCCTGGAAAAGCCGCGAAGGCTGCCCACACTTCCTGGCCAGGGCGACGGTGGGCGCTGGGTGGGAGGCACGTCTATGTCCCAGCTGGGGTCCAGCGGGGGCACTATCCAGGGTGTCTCGGAGTCCTCAGGTTCGTGCTGACTCTCCTGGTGCTCCTGGGACCCTGCAGCAGCTCTCCAAGTCCTGGCCCTTGGTGGCAGGTGGAACGGCCGGCGTACCTGTGGCTTCACAGCCCGGGTGGGCGGCTCGCTGAGGCGCCGCCAGGTGTGAGGGAGGCGTGAAGGCAGGTTGAGGGACCGGTGCCGGGGGCCACGGCCCAGCAGAGGGGGCAGTGGGGGTAGTCGGGGCGAACCCAGCACTGGTGAACGGGGTGGGCCCAGGCGCCCGGAGGCTGGTCGTTGCCGTGGCTTTGGGGGCTCCCGCAGAGATCCAGGCCGGTGGGGTGGAGGTGGGAAGGGCGGCTGGAAGGGGCCCCTACGGAGAGACAGCTGAGGGGACAAGGGCCCCAAGGGTGAGCGGTAGCCCAGACCTGGCAGGTTCCTCAGGGAGGGCTGAGGTGAGGGCAGGGGACTCCAGGCCCGCCTCCTCGGTGCCACTGGGGAGGCCCCGGGAAAGCCAAAGGCTGACCCTCTGTGGCGGGAGCCCCTGAACGAGGGTCGGGGCACCGGGAAGGCTAGCAGGTCAAGGGGCACCTCTGGGCTTACAGGAGGGGGCTCCACAAAGGCCCACCAGTTTGCCTGGGGTGCTCGGGGCACGTGAGCTGGGGCGGCCCAGGGTGGTGGGTGTCGCCGGAGGGAGCCATAGGGGGAGGCTGGCCGGGGCAGGCCTGAGAGTGTTGGGGAGAAGGGTGGGGCAGGCGGTGGGCCAGGGCTGGGGGGCCTCCGGGAAGCTGAAGGGGAGACGAGCTTGCTCCAGTGGGAAAGTATCCGAGGCGTGGGTGCCGGCGAGGGTGGGTGGTGGGAGTTGTTGTTGTTTTGGGCCCGTGGCTGGGTCCTCCTCAGCACGATGGGCGTGTTGGGCCGGTCAGGGTCCATGCCGGCCAGCTTGTAGCCGAAGCGTTTGTAGGCCGCCTCCCGGACTGCAGGGCTGGCCCCTCGTGCCTTCTGGCTACCCCTGAGCCGTGGAACGGGCTTCTTTTCTGACAGCGTCTTTTTGAGAAAACGTGCCAGTGAGGTGGCGGGGCGGGGTGGCGGGCGACCCAAATCAGGGTTGAAGCTCAGGCCACGGTGGGCACCAAAGGCCGACAGGGCCCGTTGGAGGTTGCGCTGGCGAGGTGTAAGGAAGCCCCAGTAAGGGTGGGCATAGGGCACGGTGGGCACTGGGGGCATCTCTTCCTCCTCCTCCTCTTCATCTGCATCCCCCAGTGGAATGTCCAGGGATGGGGGCAGGGGCACCTCCAGCTTCTCCTTTCCAAACAGCTTCACTTGCGGCCGTGGGAAGAGGCGGAACTTGCGGATGAGGGACAGCTTGGACCTGGCCGGCTTGTCCATTCCTTGCTGCTCAAAGAAGGCTGCACTGGGCAGGCGGAAGGAGGTGCTCTGCCGCTCCTCACCTGCTTCCTCCGGCTCCTCCAGCTCCACGATGTCATCCATGGGGTGGGCATATGGATTGTGGGGTGACAGTATAGGTGGTGGTACCCAGGGGTAGGCAAAGGACGGCTCCTCTGGATAAAGATAGGGCACTTCGGGGGCATAGATGGCCTCATCTCCACCTCCATAGATGTCTTCAGCATAGGGGACGGTGTAGGGGACCCCATATGGATCAAAGTAGGGTGCAGGATATGGGGTGTCGTATGGAAGGTCATAGGGTGGGTATGGCATGTCATAAGGTGCATAGGGATCTAGGTAGTGGCTATATGGGTAGGCCTCACCCTCAAACCCATCATGGTAGCTATAAGGAGATGAATACCCAGATGGGGGTGCGTAGGGGGGTTCATAGTCGTCATAGCCATAGCCGTACCCTGGGTAGAAGGAGCCACTATAGTAGTCAGGGTGGTAGTAGTCATAGGGGTCCTCAGGCGGGTACCCGTAGAAGTGCTCGCCATAGGGCTGCCAGGTTGGGCTGTAGGGCCTGTAGCCGGCCAGGTAGGGCTCCTGTTCCTCGTAGTGGTACAGCGATTGCTGGTCATAGTAGTCGTCGCCCTCGCGGTGGTAGTCGTAATACTCGCCCAGGTCCTGGAAGCCCTCGAGCCCATACAGCGACTTGCGGGAGCCCGAGCCCCGGAATGGAGCCTCGTCCTCGAAGGGCAGGAAGCCCACGGGCTCCCCAGAGGAGTAGATGCTGTGGCTGCGCGGGAATCTGCGGAGCCGGCCCCCGGGCCGCAGGATCTCTGCGCCCGATGGGAAGGGCAGCTTGCGGGAGCCCACGCGGGAGCCCGAGCGCTGCAGCCAGGCGTCCAGCGTGGCTTGCTCACTGCCCGACTCCTCAGCCTTCTTGAGGAGGAACTTCTTGGTGAGCCAGTTGATGGCCGTGGATGCCTTGCTGAGTGACCGGGCCCGGGGCCGCAGACGGCCGTACCCACGACGTCCGGGGAAGCGGATCACCATGAAAGAGGGCTTCTTCCCCTTCATCGCCCGCTTCTTTTTGCCTATGCGCATCTGCGTCATGAGCTTGGACGTGGACTTGAGCACTGTGCGGGCCTTCTTCTTGCGTTTGGTCTTCTGGGGCCCAGTGTGGAGGCCCCAGAAGAAAGCTGATGCGCTCCGGAACTGGCCCTTCTTGGAGATCTTGGGCGTTCGATCTCGGAAGCCCATGAACAGACGGGAGGTCCCCTTAAGGCTCCGTTTGGGCTTCTCCGGCTCCGGGGCCTTCTTGCCCTTCTTTCCTTTCTTGGCTTTCTTCTCCTCATCTTCCTCCTTTGCCATGGTCGCTTCCTGCTCCTACCACTGCCTGGGGCTGAGTATCACAGGTTCAGGGATTTGGAGACACAAGGATCTGCTAGGTTTCCTGCTGGCAGCTGGACACCCGGCCTCCTTTGTCTCTGGGCAGCCGGGACTGGCGGATGGTTTGGGGAGGGATGGGCCAGCATTCGGGGAGGGTGGATCCATAATTCATCTCCTCTAGAGACGCCTTGGGTTTCACCCTCCAGCCGCAGTGGAAAGTGCGTGGGTGTAGTTTACTGGGCAGGGGAAACCTGGGGAGGCCTGTGCTGGGGGGAGGGGGTCATCCTGGCTTTGGAATTGCCATGGCAACAACCATGCTGACCCAGGTCAGGCCTCCCTGTGCCTCAGCTGACTAAACCCCCAAAGCAGAGTGCTTGGGTCTCTGAGCCCTAAGAAAGGATGCCACCTGCCCTAGACCACCCAGCCCACCTGCATTGAGCCAGAGTGAAACCAGATCTCCTTAGCCCAAGATGGGGTGGTCAAAGCCCACCAAGCCACCCTGGAAGAGAACCTTGGATCTTTCAGGTCTTAGGCAAGAAAGGAGGGGAGTGGGCAGGGCAAGGTAGCTGCCCCAGGGCAGCGGTCAAGGTAATGGGAGCTAGCTGGCTCTCAGCAGTTGAATAATGCATTGGGGAGAGCTGGGCTGCTGCCTCACAGAGCAGGGAAAGGTGGAATGTCTCAACAGTCTATGGAGAAGGGAGTGGGGCAGAGGAGTAGAAATAGAAGATGAGCTAGGCCTGTTTCCCAGCCCTGTCACTGATGGGCTGTGTGACCTCAGGAGAGCCCTTTGCCCTCTTTGGGCCATGGTTTCCTCATCTGTAGACTGGGAATGATAAACTGTATCAGGAAGAGGCAAGATTCAGTGGAACTGCTTGGTAACTCAAGAGATGGAAGGGGCTTTGTGGTGGCTCCTTGTTGATGTCCCTAACTAGTTCTTGTTTTTTTTTTGTTTTGTTTTGTTTTGTTTTGAGAGAGAGAGAGAGAGAGAATTTTAATATTTATTTTTTAGTTTTTGGCGGACACAACATCTTTGTTTGTATGTGGTGCTGAGGATCGAACCCGGGCAGCACGCATGCCAGGCGAGCGTGCTACCGCTTGAGCCACATCCCCAGCCCCCCTAACTAGTTCTGTCCATTCTTCTCTGTTCCTTCCCTAGCTGAGTAGCTGTAGTCATGTGACCCCTGCCCTCTCTGACAGTTTGGATATCTGACCCAAGGCCATGTGCCAACCATCTTGGGTGGTGACCAGTTAGGCTTGATTTTGAAAATTTGCCCTAAAAGGGGCAGAAGCTGGGCAGGGGTGTGGCTTAGTAGTAAAACCCATGTTTAGCATGTGCAAGGCTCTGGACTCCAACCCTGGCACCAAAAAGGGGAGGTAGGAGTTGTGGATTGTTAGAAGAAGAAGATGGGAAAGAACTTGGGATGTTGTGGATAGCAGTTCTGGAGTCCAAAGCCTTAGAATTGTTACTTCTCAGCTGGGTATGGTGGTGCATGCCTGTAATCCCACCCACTCAGGGGCCTGAGGCAGGAGGATCACAAATTCAAAGCCAGCCTCAGCAACTTATGGAGGCCCTAAACAACTTAGCAAGACCTGTCTCAAAATAGAAAAAAAAAAAGGACTGGGGATGTGGTTAAGTGGTTAAATGCCCATGGATTCAATCCCTGGTACCTCTTCCTCCTGCTCCTCATCTTCTCTTCCTCCTCTCACTCTTCCTTCTGCCCATGGATCAGGACATCTAGGATCCAGAATGGCTGATGACAGACTCCAGGCTGCCTATTTACTGAACTTGATTTTAGCTGTTAGGCCCCAATGCTTATGCTTTGGTTGCTTAAAAGGCAGCATGGGAGACAGCTAAGCAGTGAGGTCGTGGCCCTCATTCTTCTCCTTGTCACCTTCATGTCTCCAGGGAGTGGCTTCAGAGCCTCAGCCTGCTCAACTTTGACTTCAGGGTTGACAAGAGGTCTTCCTGGATGGAGGCAAGGAGCAAGGAGACCTTCCTCTCTCCTTGTCTGCCTCTCCTCCTCTGCTCACTGTCTCCGTCTCTTCACCTTCCTCCTCTGGTTCCTGCTGCTCTTCCCCGAGACTCTCAAGAGCCCATTAGGGAACTAGCCATTTAGAGAGGTGATGCCAGAGGCTGGTGGCTCCTGCTTCAGGTAGCCATCCAGAGGAGACAGGACAATGGATGGAAACCGGAGCGACTGAGCAGCTTCCTGGGCAAGGGCACGCAGGGAGTCGGCTTTCTGCAGTATGGATTTTGAGGGGATAGAGGGACAGCCATTCTCTGTCACCTCCTTCCAAGCTGCTTTCTTTCTCACTACTCTCTGGGCTGTGGCCACTGCTCACTTGAAGGAGAACAAGGACACAGAAGTTGGTTTTTTTGAGCCCGGATATGACACCCCCCACTGCCCCCCTGCCCCCTGCCCTCCTGACCCTAAAGCCCTGGCCAGGTATATTAGCACAGTGATCTCATGGGACTCACTGAACAGGCTTTGAGGCAGAAACTATTATCATCTCTATTGTCAAGAGGAGGAAACTCAAGCCTGGCATGGTGGTGCAGGCCTATAATCCCAGTGATTTGGGAGGCTAAGGCAGAAGGATCATAAATTCAAAGCCAGCCTCAGCAACTTATGGAGGCCATAGATAAAATAAATAAATAAAAAGGGCTGGGGATGTGGCTTGATAGTTAAGCATCCCTAGGTTCAATCCCTGGTACCAATAAGATAAAATAAAAAAGAAAGGATAAAAAAAAGAAAAAAAAAAGATTAGGAAACCCAGACTTGAAGAGGTAAAGTGAGTGATTTGTTCAAGGCCATGTGAATAGGGAGGGGGATCCCAGACTTGAAGGATCCAGAGCCGCTCTCCTGGCTGGGCCTGCCTGCCTGCTGAGTTCTTAGTACTTGGGTCCTCACATAGGAGGAGAGAATCTCTGGGTGCTGGCTGCAGGCAGGGGCTTGGTAGGGCTGACTCCACAGCCTACTCCAGCTGGGAGTTCTGGAGGCAGAGGGCCCTTACTGAGCCACTGGACAAGCCTGAGACACAGCTGGTCTCCTACAGGTGCAAAGACAACCAGTGCTGTCTCTGATATGCCAGTGAAGGTTGCCTAGGCCATGTCTCTGAGCCTCTCCCCCAAGAGCAGATGAAGAGGGATGTATAGAATGTAAAGTAGTCAGGATGGCAGGCAGGGGCTGGCCCTATGAGGCTGGGACAGGGCTTTGGTCCCTAATCCCTGAAGTAGTGGAAAGCCATGGAAGCATTTGCATTTTGGAAGTAATAAAAAAATAACTAACACTACAAAGTATTTGCTTTGTGTCAGGTTCAATGCTGAAGGCTTTCCTGGAATATCTCACTAGATTCTCACATATGTGAGAATGGAATTCTTTCTATTTTATCAATGAAGGGCTTAATATGAGAGATTTTAAAGACTCATCTGAGAGAGCCACAGAGAGGAAGCCATGGGGTCTGTGTCGCTGCCTGCAGGGCCTAGGTTCAGAAGTGCAGGCCACACACAGCCCACCCAACACTCATTACAAATTCCTGAGGTGGGACTGATTCTTCTCATTTTACAGTTGAGGAAGCAGGCAGAGAGAGGTTTAGCAAGTTGCTTGAGGCCACACATTTGGCAACTGGGACTTCCCTTTGCTTCTCATCAAATGGTCTTGAAAAATGTTCTAGGGTCTCTGTGGGAAGGTTGGGAGGGGATGCACAGTGTAGGCAAGGTGTGGGACCATTGGCTTGGCTGGGACAGAGAAGTGACAAAATATAGCAGACACATTTGGGACCTGGTAAAACAGGTAGGCCTGAAGGGGTTGGAAAGGGTTGGGGTAAGGGTACAGCCAGGCAGGATTGGGGTTGACTTGGGCAGAACTGTTCTCTGAAGCAGAAGGGATGACTATGTGGAAGCACAAGTCTGTTCTGGGAGGCAGCAGTTCGGGGCAAGGCAGCAGCATGCAGGGGTGAGTCAGGAGATGGTTTGTTCTCAGGCCTGGAAGTTGCAGGGACAGATTTTCAGCAGAGTAGGTGAGGTGCAGGCTGGGGTGAGGGCTGCCAAGGAGAGAGACAGAGTGAGGAGAGGACCCTGGGGGAGGGGGACGAGGAGGCAGGAAGAGACCAGTCAGCTGGGTTGAGCCTGCTGAGGGTAAGAAGAGATGGATTAAAAATGGTCCTTGCTCGGCAATGCCTGGCATCAGGAGCCATTTGGATGATGTGTTAATGTGTGCTCAGGGGTGAGGTGAAGAGATTGGCACTGGGGTTAGCCTGGGGAGAGGTGTAGTGGGAAGACACCTGGGGCTCTGGTGGGAGGTCCTCAGGTGTGACTCAGCAGCTCCTGGTGCCCTTAGGGTGGGGAAGCCCCCTAAGAACCCTCCTCAGGATGCAGTGATAAGGAGCCACTGGAAGCTGAAGTGACAGGCCTCAGGAGACACCTGCCCTGTCCGCGCCTTACCTGAGCCATCTAGCCTCAGAACTGTGAGAAATGACTTTCTGTTGTTAAAACCATCTGGCCTGTGGTTTTCTGTCATAGAAGCCCTGACCTGGTCAGATAAGCTGGCAAATCAAGTGGACAGAAGGTGAGAGGGAGAGGGACAAAAAGATATTGAGAGACATGATACAGAGAGACTTGAGGGTGAGGGAGGAGAATGCACCCTCCACGGAGCGCGAGATCCCAGGGAGGCAGCCTCCTCCTTCATGGCGGGAGAAGGGGGTTCAGATGAGCACGGGGTGTTTCAGGGAAGGCAGGAGTTCTCTAGCTAGGATCCACAGCAAGTGGAGGAGTGGGAACAGAGGGGTTGGAGGAGCTACTGTGCAGCGTCTGGGCAGTTGGCACCTCGGGGGTTGGGAGGGGGTGCCCAGGTGCCCAGTTCTTGAGCAGGACAGAGGAGCTTGGAGTTCCTTGCCAAAGGAGGGTTCTGAAATGAGAAATTGTGGAATCTAAACTGGGGAGGAAGGGCCATGGAGAATGAATGAACACACAGACGTTGGACAGACAGAGGGACACATTTGCTCCCTTGGCTCTTTTGCACTTTGAATGCTACAGCCAGGTCAGGATGCCACCTGGGGCAGAGGGCAGCCCTGCAGCCTGAGTACAGACCTGAATGAGGTCTTCTCCTGTTTGCAAGGGGAGGTTAAGTGAGGAGAACAGGGCAGCTAAGAGGAACAGGGCTCAACCCTTGAGCTTATCCTGGTAGCATGGGTTGGGGACCTTGGGGGGCTCCCCTATAGGGGGCTTCCGCAGCCCTAAGGGCATTGCGAGCTGCTGAGTCACACCAACCTGGCCATCATGCACAGCACCCCTATCTCACACTCAGGCTTAGATAGTATAATCATGTTGATCATAGATCCAGAAGGCCCAGGACACAAAACATGAGACTGCACTGATCCACAGGGGGAGCCCAGGAAACAGCCTGGCCACCAGGAGGAACCAGCTTCCTGAGGACCCCAAGCCTCTGACTACATCTCCCACCTTCTCCCAGACAGCTTGGGGGATAAAATGGGCCTGTATCCATCCAAGGCCTGGACTGGGCTGGACACCCTGTGAGCTCAGGGCCTTCTCAACCTCTCCCTGATTTCAGAGGACCCACCCATAGGGCAAGGACTAGGAATGACTGTCACCCAGGCAGAACCCCTCCCTTGGGTCCTCACGACCAGACCATGGGGAAAGGGGCTGAGGAAGGTCAAGCATTTACCTGTCTTGGCTTTCTACCATTATGAAGGGGGTCTGTGACGGCAGTGTGCTGATCTTATAGAGGAAGACAGGGAGTTAGGTCCAAGGCCCAATTCTGAGGCTGCCCCCTTCCCAAATCTCCCCTGTGACCCGAGGGTCAGTGACAGACTTCAAGGACCCAGGGCCAGGATCCCCTTACCTGGGTCTCGTGGCCTGCTCCCCGCCTGCATGCCGCCTAATGGGGGTCTTGTGTCTGGCCCCAAGAGCACGGCAGACCCATCTGAGCAGCTCTCTGTTGTGAGAGGGGAGGCCCAGCCCACCCCGCCAGCCGCCTGGGGCCCCATGTATATTTAATGATGTCTATTATTCCTGTTTTGTCTCTGGAAAGGAGCAAGCAGCTGACAGGAGAGCCGGGAACAGCCAGGAGAGCTGGACAGTGGCTCCCTCCACACTCCAGCCTGCTTGAGGCCCCGGAGGAACTCTCTACCCCTCTCCTAGCAGGACAGGACTGTCAGCTTGTAAAAGGCACACCTCCCCCGGAAGCCCTCCCTGCCGCCTTGCACTCAGCGTTTTTGTTTCTTCCACAAGGACAGGCACAACTCTGGGGAGGCAGAGGCCTCAGCCACCCTCCATCCCTGGCTTGAGATCATAGGAAAGCAACCAGCTAACTACCTTGTACTACCAAAGGGGCCTTCCAGGGCTCTCCAGCCCTTGGTTGATCCTCCTGGGCCTGGGAAGACCCACTCTCATCACCACAGGCTTGGGCCTGCTCCCACAGGCCCCGGCTATACCCACTCTGATTGCCAGGTTCATCGCTGCCCCCTAGCCCCCTGCCCAACCTGGCAACAGAGTCCAGTAAGTTTACGAAGTTTCCTTTAGTCTAAACAGAAATAACTTTTATTCCTTTATTTTAGAAAGGAAAGCAAGGGGCTTAGAGAGAAAACAAGAGTCCAAACTCATCAGTCCCAGGTGTGCAGGGCAGGGTCCTGGGGTTTGTGCTGGGCAGGGGCTGCCCTGGGAAGGGAGGCACTTTAGGACCACTCAGGTTGTGATCTGGTTTCCACCATGGGACAGCCCCATGTGGGGGGATAGCCCCATGTGGGGGGTACTTATGGGGCTTTTGTCCTAGGAAAGCCCTTTCCTGGAGTACCAGAGAAGCTGGCAGGAGCTGAGGGAACAAGGTACCCTGACAGTAGCTACAGCCTCAGGGACCCATCTCCCCAACCAGCATGGAGCCTGCCACCAGTTTTAGGCCCTGGTTGGGGAGTAAGTAGGTAACTTGCTCCCTCAGTGCCCAACAGGGATCAGGGGTAGGGATATAGGCTACGAGTTCCCAACATGGAAACCCACCAGGGGGATCAGGCTCATGGGAAATGTCCCCAACAAAGCCCAAGTCCCTCAACCTCACCCCTCTGTCCCAACATTCTTCATCATCCGTCTATTGAAGAAGCTTCTGGAAACAGCAGAGATTCGAGGGAACCCTTTCCTGGGGCATATGTATTTGTGTTTTTCCTGTTTGGGCTTGTGTGTGTCCCAGGGCGGACACCTTCCCAGGCGATGAGGCTGGCAGGTGCTGCTACTTCTTCACAATCTGGATGACATCCTCATGTTCCATGGTGTGGGTGAGGCCCACTCGCTGTGGGCTATACTTGGTGCTGGTGCCCTGGGTAGGGATGGGGTAGAGGGGCCATGTCAGCCTCTAGATTGGCCAAGGCTGGAGTTGTACTGGGAATGAATGCCAGAGTAAAGTGGGGGCCTTGGCATCAGCAGCCCCACATGCCCAGATAGCAAGATGTCCCAGTGGTCTGACTCTCCTGGGATCTCAGAGGTGGGGATGGCCCATGTCTAAGCTGGGTGGGTCTACACACTCCACAAAGCAGAAGAGTCATAGCGGCCTCCACATGAAAGGATGGGGATGCTGTGTGGAGGAGGGCAAACATCCTGCTCTGAGCCTAACCCAGGGGCAACACTGGACCTAAATCCCCACCCGCCTCTGTCTGGACTCACCCACACCAGGGCGTACTTGAACTGGCTGGCGAGCGACCGGTGGATGCGGTGGCACTAGAGACAGGAGAGAGTCAGAGAGGTGAGTTCCTGCACTCAACATTTTTGTTGCTTCCAGAGGATTAGGCACAACCCCTGGGAGGCGTAGGCCTCGGCCATCCCTCCACCCCTGGCTTGAGGTCATAGGAAAGCAACCAGCTAGCCACCTTGCACTACTCAAGGGGCCACCTGAGCTCAGCCATCTATCCACAGTCCTAGGCATATACTGGGCAGCAGCTATTCTCATGGTAGGTGCTCCAGCAACTGAGACCTTGAGTCAAGGGATGTCACATGGCTTCCTAGTCATGCTGCAAGTGGATCTGACATTCTGACTCCTGGATCTGCCCAAAGAGCTGCAGTGTTTGGCAGGAAGGCTTCTGAGTTTTGCAGCCCCTCCTAAATACAATCTGACAGATGCTACTTCAGAATGGGCCAGGGTGGTTTCTCAGGACATCAGCCTCAGTTTGGAACCACAACTGCTTGGTCACTGTCTCTCACATTTGCTGGCTCTAGCTGTGGCCTGCAGCCCACCCCACACATCACATCCCTGCTCCCCTATCCCCCACCACAGCCTACATTCCTCAACACTCCTGGGTACACATGAAGGTCACAGAAATTCCAGCAGCAAGGAAGTTGGAAAGAGACCTTGGAGGGACAGCCAGCAACTTCCCCAGAATGTGGACCACTGGGTGCCATTGCAGCACAGTGGTGGTGGCAGGGAACAGACTGCAACATTGCTTCTCCTCCCAAGTGCCCACAAGTCTTACAGGCCCAGGCCTGCAATAACATTTCCTGAGCATATACAGGAAGCTAGCTGATTCTGATCTCCTTTGGGTGACCAAGTGTTAATGCTTCAGATATGAGGTCCTCCCCCAAAACTCATGTGCAAGACAAGATAAGAATTTTCCGAGGTGAAAAAATTAGGAGAGTGGATTAGATTATTAATCAGTGGATTAATTCACCAACAGGGGTCCAGGGCCAGGTGGATTACAAGGGCTCTGTGGGTCTGTAATCCCTGGATGAGAAAAATGAGGCAGGAGCTGGGCAAGATCGTGGGTCTGACGGTGGTCAGCATATAAGCAGAGGCCAGGGCAGGGCAGGAGATTTACTTATGTTCTGTGGCAACTGGGACGAGTGTCATCTGTGGGGAGCATGAGCTAAAATGGAGGTGGCCAGTGAAGGGAAGGCCCCCCAAAGCCCATCCCCAGCCTGCTGACTTGTTCTCACTCCTGGGTCTGTTGTCTGCTACCTTGGCCCCTGCTCTCGGCCTCTGCTCCTGCCCCGGGGCCTCTGTACCTGCTTTTACTGTTGCCTGGCACACCCTCCTCTTCCTGGTGTCCCATTCTTCTCCCAGGCATGGCTAAAGCCCACATCCTCTCTTGCAATCAGCTAGGCCTGATGAGGTAGGGAAAACTCCCCTGCAATGCAGGAAGAATCCAGAAAGGGCCAGCATCTATTTGCTACAGCCTGCTGGGCTTCTGGCAGGGGACACAGTAGCTAGAGGTTCAGGAACAAGCCTGTGGGACGGAGCCTCCACCATGGAGCTCCTTTTATGGGTACTCTTAGTCTCCATGGTTCCTGCTTGGTCTCCTGACCCTCACAACCAGGCCCTGAGGAAGATGTGATTTTTACCTGACCCCACTTGTCTCATCACCTGGAGGCCAGCACCCGAAGACCTTGGGCTGAATTCACAGATGCAGGAGACCAGACTGCAGGACCACCCACCACTGTCTTTCTAATACATGGACAACTGGGTCTCACAGGGTCCCCTGCTTCCATAATACAATCCAGAGAATAAATGGGCAAAAGAAAAAAAAAAACAACAACAAGAAAACCAAAACCCAGGAAGATGGTCATGTGCGCTGAAGCATTGTCCCAGCTCTGGGTGGGCTCCTACAGGGTCACATTCAGGCAACAGTGTTATCAACAGGCAGAAGCACTCTCCTGTTTCCTGAGTCCAGAGCTCCCTGCATGGGGTGCCTCCTCTACACCCACCTCCGTCTTCACTGTGAGGTCTGGCTTGCTCTACAGGGCAAAATGCCTTCCTGACCTCTGTACGGACAAGGTGCCACCTCCACTACCCATAAGTACAATGGCTTAGTTCTAGGACTGGGTGCTTGCCACCTACTAGCCCCAAAGGACCCTTGTTTTGGCAAGACTGGGCTACTGTGTTCAGTTTTGATGTTCAGTAAACACATGCTGAAAGGAGGAAGCAGTCAAAGCCATCCAGGCCGGGGAGTCGGATAGGGCAGGCCAGGCTTAGGACTAAATGGCCAGTCTGCCACCAGGTAAGAGGACAGAAGTAGGTCCGAGGCCTCTCCCAGACTCACAGCTCCAGCCCCACTAGAGAAACCTTTTAACAATCTAGGAATACCAGGGGCAGTAGCAATCTTGGACTGAATACCAGAATGGACAACAGCCATGGCCCCAAGGAGCTTGAAGCACCAGAAGTAGGGAGACAGCACCACTGCTCACTGCCATCTACTCTGTGCCAGGTGGAATTCTGAGAACCTTACACATTTGCCCCCATTTGCTGTGACCCTCCTAACTGCTCGGGAGGCCAACAGCATCATCCCACCATATAGAAAGACAGAGCTCCCGACATGCAGGTGGGGAGGGGTAGCATGGACTCAACTCTGGCCCGTCTAACTCCAGACCCTGCCTTCGCATCCAAGAGCAGGCGAGGCGAGCACCCCAGGCAGAATGGAACCCCAGGGCCCACAGAGCTACCACCCTTGTTTAAGGAGATTTCAACTCACCACATGCTCCACAGAGGCTCCTTTCCGAAGAATGATGGCATCTGTGAAGTCTGGCCTCTCTGTAGGGGGAGATGGGGGGAGAATATCAACCAGTCGTGGCCCATGCTGCGGAGGCCCTCTGGTTCCCAGGCCTTACCTAACCTTGCCCCCGATAGCCAGTACACTCTCAGGATACACCCTTGTGCTATCTTCTACAACTCTGACCATGACAGAAAATCAAAAGTCCAGGATTCATATGTTTGCCACCCCATCAGCCATGATGGCACTTATGAAGATGAGCCACTTGGAGCATCTGGACTGAATGGACAGGAAGTGAGTGGCTGTTAGAGCCTAGGTAGGGAAGCTGTGACTCTCCCTTCATCAACAAGGTCAGGGTGGAAAAATGCCCAGATGCAGGCCTGTCAATGGGAGTGACATAAGGAAGACAACCAAAGCTCCTGATGTGGGGCCTGCCCCTGCAGAGGTAGGTCAGGAGGGCAGGGACTGCTGTGGTCAGTGGGGATCTAGGGCAGGCTCTACTAGAAGCCCCAGCCCTCAGCTTTCTCTGCCACTCAGGCTCACACAGAGGCCTCCACCAGCTGGGATGGAGAGCATCCTCTGAGAGACAATCTGGGCCAGGGCTGGCACAGGGATCTCTGGGTACCATGTGCAGGGTAGCAGCCCTGTGGGAAGGGTGAGGCTCAGTCATTTCTTAAGCCAAGTCCCACCAGACTCACGTCCTCTCTTCTTGGTATAGATGCAGGTCAGGGCCAAGTACTCCCAAAGCATCTCCAGCAGGTAGTCCAGGTTCAGTTTCATGCCACAACTACAGGGAAAGGAAATGGTCTAGTCAGGTAGCAGCCTAGGGGACTCAGAGGCTTCTCACTGGAGAGAATGACCTCTGCTGGCCAGGCACCAAGGCCAGTACGGCCCTACAAGCTCCAATGAGGAAACTAGCCTGTGTCCCTGATGCACTCCTGGCTACCAATGACAATCATGCTCAGAGTTCAGTGTCTCCCTTAAGGCCTGTATGGCTATGCTCTACAAAGAGCCCACAGCCTCTGTGCCTGGCTCAGGCCTGTTGTGAGAGACTAACTGGAACTGGGTTGAGATGGGATGATGGGCAGAGACTGAGAACGCAGAGTTCACATCACCCTGAGAAGAAAGAGTGGCTGCCAAGGACCAGAGCAGCCCACAAGGGCTG
The DNA here is from genome assembly GCF_052094955.1 of Ictidomys tridecemlineatus. NCBI lineage: Eukaryota > Metazoa > Chordata > Mammalia > Rodentia > Sciuridae > Ictidomys > Ictidomys tridecemlineatus. The sequence goes on from NC_135479.1 coordinate 62,791,245, forward strand.
AAAGCAGCTAGACCTGTGGGGAACCCTGACTTGACTGAGTGACCTCAAATGCATCCTAACCTCTGGAGAACTGTTGTGAGCATAAGCAGGTAAAGGTGTGCTCTGTTCTTGTGCCCTGAGGACAAGCATGTACTTTCATGCCCTGAGGATAAGCATGTCCTTCCGTGGCTTGAGGGACCTGGGATATAGTAAGAGGCGGGAGAGGAGCTGAGATCGCCTTATGGATGGGACATTGCTCTTTGCAGGGCTCTTTGATGGGACATTGTCCCAGGAAATGGTCCTCATCCATCATTTGCGGCAACCACCCTGACTTGGTCCCTAAGCATCTTGCTCCCACGTGCTGGGCTTCACTGTGAAGTTGCAGAACGACAGGTCTGAGCCAGAAAAAAGCAAAGTCAAGTACTTAATCCATCCCAAAGAGGAACCCTGCAAGGCAGCGCTGGGGAGTAAAAAGCTGTTAGCACAGTGCAGCCAGTTTGGGGAGCACCCTAGGAACCTTTCTGTAGAGAAGGGCAGGAAGCAGGTGGCCAGGGATGGACCTTGCCCACCTGAGCTGTGGTCAGACATAAGCCATGACTTCCAGAACACAGGAGAGGAGGTTGTACCAGGGCTCTGGGGGACACTGGCTCATTAGTAGCTAAGAAGCCCCTTAGCCATTCAACCTCAATGCTGAAATGCTTGCTTACCCAGAGCCCCCCAGTTACCAAGAACAACAGTGGCAGCTGAGGCACTTGCATTGTTTCCTGGGCCTCATGAACAGAGAGCTCTCCTCTGGGAGGAGAGGCTGGACTTCATGAGGTCACATGAAGCCAGAGGTGCCTGACTTTTCCTCCAGGCCTGTCAGTTGGGACGGGAACACAGAGCAAAGACAGCAAAGTGTCAGGAGGTCAGCACCTTACCTGATGACTACACTGTTGGGTTTCCGGGCCAGACGGTCCACTTCTTCCATGGAGATCTGGTCAATTTTGTTATACACCTGAGATTGAAAAGGTAGAGATGGGTAGTGGGGAAGAAAAGGAGTAGAGCAGGGCAGGAAAGGATCTCATGTCTACCTGCCTGCAGGTTCATCCTCGCTCACCTGAGCGCCCCCTCTCCCACTGCTGCCTCAAGGATGGGTAAGGGTACAGGGGCTTGGGAATGGCTAGTCTCCCCCAAAAAAGGAATGGCTGGGCTACAGCCCTGGTTTCAAGTTCTCCATGTCTATAAGAATGAAGCAGCAATTGAGGCAGAGGGCAGGGGAGGAATACGCACAGCCCCAGCCCTCTGCAACTCTCGAGGAGCCTGCCCAGGGCAAGAGCAATGGCAGCCAGGCATCTAGGTCATAGGAGCTCAAGAAAGGCAACCAAGGGAAAGGCCACATGGCCCGGGGCCAGGGCACTCCACCCACATGAGCACCCCTGAGCAGTGGTACCACTTACATACAGGCAGGGCATGTACACCCGGTTGCCCACGATCACATCGATGAACTCATCTGGGGAGCAATCTTCTCGGAAAAGCACCTCTGCATTGAAGATCTCTGAGGGACTCAGATTAAGGGCAATTTGTACACCAACAGCCCCTCATGCCCCAAGAGCTCCAAAGGTGTCCAAAGAGCTAAGCAAAAAACATGCTGGCTGGAAGGGGCCTTGGCCATGATCTGCTTGCAGGTTCTACAGATTTTATTTTTTTAAATATTTTTTAGGTGTTCATAGATCTTTATTTATTTATTTATATGCGGTGCTGAGAATCGAACCCAGTGCCTCACACATGCTGGGAAAGTGCTCTACCACTGAGCCACACCCCAGCCCTCTAAAAGATTTTAAAGCTTGAGGAGCCCTCTCATTTTTCACTCTAAACCACAATATGCAAAAATTTCAATCAATAAGCCATTTAAATCTTTGTGGTCAAGAAGCAGGGAAATGTACTTCTAGGGTCCCCATGGAACTCTAGGTTTCCTTGCAGTCTGTTCCACATGCACTTTCCCTCTGGGGGGTTTTCTGACCCTACTTGCACATCTTTGGTGACCAGGGGCTCACAACTCTCTTGGTCATCACATCTGACACTACGGGTTCTTCCTCTGCTGAGCTCAACACTGCCCCTGAGGCCCTGACTTTTCCTCAAGGCTTCTGATAACAGGAATGCACACAGCCTCTGATCCTTCCTGAGGCTTCTCCAGGCCAGGAACCCCCACATGTCCCATGACATCTCATCTTTCTCCCAGATGTCACTGGCCACCGGGGTGTCTAGAACTCAATGAGGAGCCAGGAAGCCTTCCTTTGGTGCTGGGGAAGCCCTGGCAGGCTCATGTAGCCTGGGGGGAGCTTTTCCAGAGGCTGCTCAGATGGCTCAGGAGTTGGTAATGGTGATCTGCTATCCCAGGTGGCCTTCTGTCTAGGATGCCCCAATTGCTCTTTGGGAAGGATACTGTACTCATGCAGGATGAGCTGCACAAGCTTCTCTGAACACTGAGTCAACGTGACTGTTGAGTTGAAGGAGATGCCACCACCTTTCTTGGGCTGCAGCAGGAGAGAGGAACAGGGAGAGCTGCTGATGAAGAGGTAATAGCAACGATCTCTTGGCCTCCACCAAGGTTCTGGCAGTCCAGAGCTGTCACTGCCCTGGTCACAAAGAAGCCTACCTTGAAGTAGATGTTGGGCTTGTGCTTGTTGAGGCGGATGCCCACTGACTCCAGCTCCTTCTCCAGCAGACCCCTAGATAGAGCGCTTCATGAGCCCCTCACTGGCTGCCAATGAGCAGGCTCTGCAGCCTGCACATTAGCCAGGAAGCCCCTTGGACCCACATGGAAACCAGCTCCCTCCTTGACCCCAGCAATACAATGCTCCAAAGCTGCAGTGAAACCCTTCTGCCATGGTCAGAGGGGAGGCTGGCTCAGTGCACAGTCACCATGCATGGGCAGGCAGCATGACCCCCTGGGAAGTAACCAAGGGAGGTGCTGCTTTGGCCCTTAGGACCCCCATGGGTCTGCTGCGGCAGACGTAGGCCAGTGTGCCCTTGTACAAGAGGCTGTGGGGATGGTCAACACTTCTGCTGCTTGGGTTGGACTTGTGGCAGATTCTGGTCAGTGACCAGGGCACCTAGACCACTGTGGAAAGAAGCCAGAGCCAGGCCATGCTCCTTATTTCCCAGCCCCAAGATGCCCCTGTGCCATCTAGACACAGCCCGGAGGACAGCACATCCCAGGTTGGGTGCTGCTGGGTTACAGAAGAAGTCACTAGTACTCCCATATGAGAGCCAGGGACCCACAGAGCACCCACCGTGAGCCCAGGAACGCAGGGGACCCTCCCTAGACAAGTAAGCCTGCCCCCCTGCCCCACCGCGCAGACCTCTGCACCTCTCCCTTGGTGGCATCCAGCATCATGATGACAACATCAGCCGTACGCGCCACAGCGATCACTTGACGGCCACGACCTTTCCCTGGATGGGTGGAAGGGAGGTGGTTACCCACTGGCAAGTGTAGTCACATATGTAGGACCTCCACCCAGCCCATCACATCACAAGCTCCTGTCCTTACTGAGCCACCATGATCTTTGCCACATGCCACTTTGATTTTCCTGGTGTTCTTCTTCAGTCCATAAGCTGTTTTACTCATGGAAACTTGTTTTAAAGTCACCACCTTAGTGGAGTGGCAGGATAATGATGGACCTGTTTTCCCCACCCCTACCTTGTAGCAAGCCCAGGCTAAAAGCTTCGTGAACGTTTCTTCACTTAATCCTTAGAACTATGCTGTGAATGCCTGCTCATTTTATAGAGGCAATCACTTTGCCTGAGATCACAGAGATAGTATGCAACAGTATTTGAACCTGAGCCTGTCCTTTCTTGAAAACGGATAATATAACCAGAGATCCAGGGTGATCTCCATGACAGTCCGCCAGATTCCAACAATCAGTGTCAGAGCTCCACTGCCTCCCTCCCACCCACCTGTCCCTCCTCACACCTTGTGCTGCGCCTTCAATGATTCCAGGAAGGTCCAGGAGCTGGATGTTGGCACCTTTGTACTAGAGAGCAGAAGAGAACAATGTAAGGTAAGGTTGGCTGACTGATGCAAAGGGCCTGCTTGACCCTGAGACACCTATGACAGCTCTTACCTCAGGGCTTACGGGAAACACAGATGCCAACTGTGGTCACCTGTGAGCCTCATTTTCACCTCAGCTTGGTACAGACCAGAGCCTAGGAGATTAAAAACTGCCTGGGAGGGCTCTTGAGATCTAGTTCCATAAAACTCACAGCTAATGACAACAATCCTTCACAAAGAGATTCCTTCACCTTGGAGACTCAAGGTCAAAGCACTTGTTGCCAAGGCAAGCACCCCACAAGGCTTTGAAGCTTTACAAGAGACAGACGGATGGAGCCAACCAGCAGTTAATGACCAGAACTGAGGCAGTATGGGGAGCAGAGCACTAAAGGGAACCAGGCAGTGCTGCAATATGCTGGCCAGCCTCACAGAATGAGTCAGGGTTCCAGGCCCAGCTGGGCATCTCTGGGGTCCCCCGAAGTACCACTACTTCAGGGCAAAGCAGTTCAGCTCTGAGCCTGCCCCCATGCAGGAACGCCAACCTCTTATTTATACACACATGAAAAGTATCTGCAAAAGCGCAAACAAACACATTCTTTCCCCTCCTGGGGCCCGGCACATCCCACTTACCTCAATGACTCCAGGGATACACGTCAGAGTGGTGAACTCGTAGGATGCAGCTTCACTGGCCGTGGAGGTCATCAGACTCAGGAAGGTGGACTAGGAGAAAGAGAAGATCAATGCACTGAGAAGTCCTGTTCCTGTCTCCTAGGAGAGTTCCCTGGGAGAGAGGCTGGTTGGGTGGGTGTGGGCAGCAGGAAGAGCCTTCCTCGCCCCTGGCTATAGGTTTGGGTAGGTGTTTCAAGAATAACTGCTCAGCAGAGAGACTCTCCTCTGGCCCTGCAATGATGGATTAGGCACCAGGGGCGGGGCCTGTGTTCCTTGGCCTCAGATCTGAGGTACAGATGGGTACCTGATTTCTAAAGGGTCCCCCACATGCGTCAGGAAGCCTTCCTGGCTCCATAGCACTTGTGAATCCAGGATCCAGAGTTTGTTCTTGCCCCAGGAAGGCTGTGAGCAGTCCTACATATGAAAGATATAATGGTCCTGGGAGCGATCACTGCCAAGACACTGAGCAATGCTACTGGAGGCAACCTTTGGGATAGTGTATAATCCTGTCTGACCTTTGTGGTAAGAAGCCTGGGCCCTCCCATGATGAGAGAGTCCATGTTTCTAATAGTGCAGGTGGAATCTGCCATAGGGCCTAGGTCCCATACAGCCCTCAGTAACTACAGAGGTTTTTACCAATTTTTCTCTCTGTCTGATACACATACCAATTACACAGGCAAGAAAACCAATGTAACAAAGCACTGTCCAGCCGGTATACGGCCGCACATGCAACAAGCATTCAAGAAATGGCTGCTGTGGCCCACCTCCCATCCCTGGCCCAGAGGAAGGAGCTCCACACACTGACTCAGGAGTCGCGCTGGCACCTGATACAAGCCCTGATCATTGCTCATGTGGCTTGCATTCGAGCAGCATCCTACCGGCTTTGTGTCTACCCTTTCTTTACCTGCCCTTGTCTATCATCTGTACAGCAGCCAATGATTCTGTTAAAAAGTTAGTCAGGGGGCTGGGATTGTGGCTCAGCAGTAGAGCACTTGCCTCGCACATGCAAGGCCCTGGCTTCGATGCTCAGCACCACATAAAAACAATAAATAAATAAAGTGTGTCAGTAGCCAGGTGTGGTGGCACGTGTAATCCCAGCTACTTGGGAGGCCAAGGCAGGAGAACTGCAAATTCGAGGCCAGTTTCAGCAACTGAGTAAGGTCCTAAGCAATTTAGTGAGCCCCTGGGGATGTTGCTTAGTGGTAAAGCGCCTCTGGTTTCAATCCCCAAAAAATAAAATAAATAAAAAGTTAAGCCAGTATCCTGAATCTGGTTTTTAATACACCATTCTCCAATAAAAGGAACCAGGGCTCTGTGGAGAATTAGCAGATCCTATAGTAGGACAGAGAATATGTAGGGTGAGCCTTGAGCATTCTGAGGTGTTAGTGAGGAAGTGCTTGCACTTGTCTAGCGTGGGCGAGGCACTGGGTTCAATCCTCAGCACCACATGAAGAGGAAAAAAAAAAAAAAAAAAAAACAACCACGAAGGCAGGCTCAGTGGTAGAGAGCTTGTCTGGCATGTGCATGGCTTGGGGCTCCATCTCCAGTACCACACACACACACACACACACACACACACACACACAAAAGCCAAGTGAAATAGCTCCAAAGCTAGAACAACCTGAACAACAAAACAGTAAGGGAAGTATTAGACGGCATAGAAGTAAATACAAGCCCATGTAGATATCAAGATTGAGTAAAACAAATGTCTAGAGAATGAAAATGATGAAATTATGTTATATGCATATACAAATATGCCATAATGAACCTCACTATTATGTATAATCATAATACACCAATAAAAAAAGGTGCTAAAATCAATAAATGGGGATCTGAGGGTGGAGCTCAGTGGTAGAGCACCTGCTTAGCATGTGTCAGGCTCCAGGTTCCATCCCCAGCAGCAAAACAAATTTGCTCTCCTCCCTCTGCCTGGAAGGTTCTCAGCCAGGGCTCTCCAAGCTCTCTCACTTCCTTCAGGCCTCTGTTCAGATAGCCACTCATCAGAGAAGTCTTCCCACACCCTGACATAACTCAGGACTTTGCTGCCCACTGCAGGTCACCACTTGGTACACCCAATCTGTATTTGCTTTCGTCCCATTCTCTGGGAGGAGGGAGTTCTTTCTGTGTGGGCAGGGACAGAATTCGCTTGTTCCCTGACCTGTCTCCAGGACCTGGTACAGTGCCAGCATAAGGTACACACTCAATATTAACATCTGCACTGATGGATAAGAGGGGGAGACCAACGACTGCTAAGGAGAGGGACGAGTGCAGGGGGAGGTAGGGTCTTCTCTGGCCCAGGGGCTTAACCCGGAGAGGCAGTGATGGGGAGGCTTAAATGGTCATCTGTTTGAAAATGGTCTCTTGCCTTCTTCCCTATTATGGTTTAGATCTGGAACATCCCTCAATGGCTTATATATTGAAAGTTTGGTTCCCACTGCAGTAATGATCAGAGGTGGGGCTTTTGGGAAGCAACTGGATCCCACGAGAGCTCTGAACTCATCACTGGATTAATCCATTGAGGGATTCACAGCTGAATGGCCTACTGGGAAACTGCAGAGGTGGGACCTAGTTGGAGAATGGGTCCTTGGGTACTGTGTCCCTGGGGGACTATATCTGGTCCTCAGCCCTCTTTGCTCATTTTCTCTGCTTCCCAATTGCCAGGAAGCAAACAGCTTTTCCCTACCACACCTTTCTACTATAATGTTTCTGCCTCACCCCAGCCCTAAAAGCAATGGAGTCAGGTGATCATAGACTGAAACCTCTGAAATCAGGAGCCAAAAATCTTTCCTTATAAATAGTTTTTCTCAGGTATTTTGTCACAAAAACAAAAAGCTGACTAATACACTCCCCAAGGCCCACACTGACCATCACTGACCTTACCCACAGAGGGAAATCCAATCAGTGCCACTCGGGCATCACCTGACTTCATGACATCGAAGCCTTCTCCTTTGGTTGAGGCTGATTTTGATGGTTCCAAGAGCTGGGCTCGATACTTGGCAAGTTTTGCTTTCAGCAGGCCCAGGTGATACTCAGTGGCTAAAAGAGGCAAAGCAAGATAGAAGGTAAGTATCCAGAATCTCCAAACCTGACAGGTCAACTGCAGCCCCACACATGGCCAGGGAATGTCAGAACCAGACAACAATCACCACTAAGGAAATCAGGAAAGAAAAAAGCTACCTCTCTGTTTAAAATATCTCTTGGCTTCTCACCTCATTTAGAATAAGATCTAGTCTTCTTGTTGAGTCCACCCCCCCATGTCAGTGGTTCTCAATGGAGACAGCACTGCTCCCTGGGGAGCATCCTGGAAATCCTAGAGATATTTTCTGTTCACTCTGATTGACTTGTCATATCCCTAAGACATCCACAAAGGGAAACCTGGGTTAGGATCCCCAGGACCTAGAACCTAACTCTGCTGCCACATAAAAACAGGACATTTTTCTTTGGCAGTGTTAATATATATTGGAATTCCCAGAAATTTAACTGTTGTGCACAGTAAGGGAAGGCTGCATCATGCTTTATTTTTGTTCTTGTTTTGACACCGGGCATTGAACCCAGGGGTGCTTAACCACTGAGCCATATCCCCAGCCCTTTTTTATTTTCAGACAGGGTCTCACTAAGTTGCTTAGGGCCTTACTAAATTGCTGAGGCTTGCTTCACACTTGCAATCCCCCTGCCTCAGTCTCCTGAGTCGCTGGGATTACAGGCATGTATCCCCATACCTGGCAATCATACTTTATTTGGAAATTTACTATTCTGGGATGTCATGCTATCATGGCAACACCTCTTGTGGGACAATCCACCCGCGATGGTCTGCACTGTGGGTGCCACATCCCTGGTGATTCTACCCAGAGGTGTGTGTGCTTCAGTTATTTCATCATAACTTCCTGGTACCTTAGCAGCACTCCAGCATTCATATGACGAAATAACACTTATTTTCATCATAAATTATTTTCCTTTTTTCTCTCCTCTTTATATTACTATTAGGACATTATATTGATTTTTTTTCAATTTTTGTGGGTATATAACTTATATTATTAATGGGGAACTTTATTTCACATGTCAAAAAATCCAATAGAGGGAACTCTTGTTGAGACTGAGAACCAGGACCCCACATGACCCAGCTCCTGACTCCTTCTCCAACTATCTTTTCTGAAAAGCTGACCTCATTCCTGCCGCATGACCTTTGAATACACTGTTCCCTGTACTTCACCCAGATCTTCCCAGAGCTGGCTCCTTTTTACCATTCCAGAGCAATTCAAAGGGCCCTCTCCTGCCTGGCCTCAGTGGGTAATGTCAAATGGTGGTTGAGGGCCTGTGCTTCACAATTCCACCCAGCTATTACTGAATGTTTTACTTGGGAAAAGTTACTTAATTTTCTTGTACATCAGTCTTTTAACCTGCAAAAACAAGGATGTTAGCAATAACAACCATGCTGGATTTCTGTAAGGCTTAGAGAAAGCACTAGAACACCACTTAGCACATAGTGAATACTCAATAAAAATTGGTCATTATCCACAGTAAACCCCAGCCCTCCCCAGGCTTGTCTTGGCCTCATGATCCTGTTTATTGTCTTTACTGCTCTTAGACTAATTGAAACTATCTCATTTCTTACTTCCCTGACTGATATGGCCAGAACTGTGATAGTTTCACCCCAAGCTTCCTCAGCCTGGAACTCAGGCAGAGTTTAGCAAATGAATGACTGAACTGATGGCAGTATGAAAGGGTTAAGATATGGATTTAGCAACAGTCAGGTTCCTACAGTTCTTCCTGTCATCCTAAATCACAAAATTCCCAGCACCTCTAAAGAGAAGGAGTAGGTCTCAGTCACCTTTGCATATCCCTGTCTACCACGGCCAGAGCAGCAGCATCTCTAGCCTCCCCAGGCCTTCCTGATACTTTCTTCAGGCCTTACAGGGTGATACTCCACACAGCAACCAGAGGGAACTTTTAAAACAGAAATCAAACTAGCTTTCCCCTGCTTAACATCCTCTGCCACCTCTCATTACCCAGAGTCTTTTCCATAACCCATGAAGCCCTAAATCACTGGATTCCTCCTTTCCCATCACGGTACTCCAGTCTCAGACCTTTTGAGTTTTGAACATAACAAGTTCATTCCTGCCTTAGGGACTCTGAACTGGTTGTTCCTTTTATCATGAACAGTCTTCCTCCAGATCCTGCATGGCTGGTTCCTTCTTTTCTTTGGGGCCTCAGCTCAAATACCCACTTCATTGTGGTCTTCTCTATCATTCCACCTAAGCAGGCCCCATCCCCAGTCACCACCATACCCTCACCATTCCACTATATTACCCTGGTTAGTCTTCATATTTACTGTGACTGAAATTATCTTGTTTATTTGATTCCTAGTTTACAGGCTGTTGACAGAAGGGACAGATCTGTGAGGGCAGAGATGTGCCTGGTGTGTTCATCACTTTAAAGGCTCAGGAAACAATTTACAGAATGAATGAATCATAGAAGCCCCACAACTCTTCAGACTTCAGACTAAATGGAGCCAAGGGAGGGCAGTCAATGAGACTTGGGTTTCTTGCCTCCTGCTCCTGCAAACCTGAACCTCACAGCACTGGCCCAGGGAATTGCATCTCCAGCATCCTCCTTATCTAGACTGTTCTTGCTGTCCCACCATGCACTCCTCAATTCCTATCCCTTTGCCTCAGCAGTGTCCCCTCACCTGTAACACCCTTCCACCTCAAGTCTCACTTGCGCCCAGTATCACGTTCTTCTCCCCTCCCCTCTCCTATACAATCTCCAGATTTCTTGCTTCCTCATGTGGTAACTATGTTGGAAATTTATTTTAAACATTGAGTGCTCACCTTGTGCTCAGTACTTTGTAAATGTTATCCAATTTAACTTAATCTGGGAGCTGAGATGGAGCAGGGGAGTATTACTATCACCATTTGTAAATGGGGACCTTGAGGTTCCAAGCCATGACTTGGAAATGACTTTCCAGGGTGTCAGAGCTAGTAGGCGGTGGAACTGGGGTTCAAACCTAGGTCTTCCAGATTCCAAGTCCTGACTACCTGCAACACCTCACTGGCTCAGGGCTGCAGGGTGAGGCTGCTCTTGGGAGAGGTCTTCCCTTGCACTTCCCAGCACAAGAGGGGAGACGACGAACTCTCCAGGGAGTCCTCCACTCGGCCACCTGGTCTAGCACTGATCAGATCTATCTGGGGACTCTCAGGAGCACTGGGACCACGATCCCACATGGCCCTGCCTCGGGCGCGCTGGGCGGCCGCAGTACTTCTCTGAAGCCTCCCCCATTTTACAGACAGAAAAACTGAGGTAGGCAAAAAGGAAGGCCACTCCGGGCCGACCCTCACCCTTGTTCTTCTGCGTCCGAGCAATTTCTTTCTCGATCTCCGAGATCTTCTCCAAGATCCCCATGGTTGCGGCAGAGATGTGCGCACGGACGCCGACAGCCGCAGCACCGGGAATTCCGGTGTGAGCGCGGCGACAGCGTGCGCCCGGAAGCCTACTGCGAACAGGGTCCTCCTGGGCGCCTTGTGCTCCAGGGTTAAGAGCCCGGGCAGGCGATGTGGAGTGGAGTATACTTTCCGTTCCGCCCTCTTAGTGGGCCCGGCCACCAGACAGCTTGGACGGGCCGGGACAAAGCTAGACGGGGGCGGGGCAAGGAGGGGGCGGGGCAAAGACCCGCAGGAATGGGAAGAGAGAGAGAGAACTTCCGGAGGTCCCAGCCCTCTTACTGTGGGTGGCAGCTGGTTTTTGGGCTTGTTTGTTTTGGGGTGTTTTTTGGTGGTGCGGGGGATTGAACCCAGGACCTTGTGCATGCGAGGCAAGCACGCTGCCAACTGAGCTATGTCCCCAGCTCGTCGCAGCTGGTTTTGACAGTGTTTTAAAGGGAAGGGGCGGAGCTGAGAACGTTGATGGCTCGCCTCATTTTGTAAAGAGGTTCCAAGCGGGTCGTGTTTACCACCTTAAATTAACCAGGTTCTCCAACCTAGCACTCTCCTGCTGGGACGCAGTATGGAGCACCTCCTACATGGAATTCTTAGCAAACAAACAAAAAAACTGTACCTGAGCTGCAACATGAGGAAACACCAAACGTGTAAAAAATGAGACATTTTATAAAGCAAGTGGACTGGGCTCTTCAGGTCCCTTCAGATTGTGGGTGACTGGGGGAGAGGGAGAAAGTAGGGGGGGGATTGTTCTAGATACAATATGAAGACCTTGACCCTTGACTGGATCCTGGTTTAAAAAAAATAAAATAAAGCAGCTATGAAAGAATTCTGAAGACAATTTTGGGAAATTTTAAATATGTGTTGGATGTTGAATATGCTGCTTGTTAGGGGGTGTGATTATGTCTTTATTCTTAGCAAATGTAGGGCAGTATTTAGAGGTTGTATTAGTCTGCTCTGGCTGCGGTGGAATACCATGGATGTGGTGGCTTAAACAACAGAAATTCATTTTCTCGCAGTTCTGGATACTGGAAGTTCAAGATCAGGGTGCCAGCGTGCACTGGTCCTGGTAAGGGCTCTCTTCCTGGTTTTCCCTGGATGTGGGTGAGGTGGGTGTGTGAGCTACTTTCTTGTTTCATCCTCACATGGCCTTTTCCTTGGTGCATGCTCTTAGTACAAGCTCAATAGTGGTATCTTTTCTTATCATTGCACTAATCCCATCATTAATTCATTTAAGTCATTGTGCTCCCCCACTGGGCCCCTTCTCCAATAGGATTCTGTGGAGTAGTCAAGGTTTCAACGTATGGAGGGGCAGTTTAGTACATAATGGGTGAAAAGTTATCACACCTTGAACATATAGTTCAAGATATGTATATGTTTAGAGAAAGCATGCTAATGTAAATGTGGCAATATGTGAATTGTTGAACCTGGAAGAAGGGTATATGGGTATTTATTGAATTATGCTTTCAACTTTGTGTGTGTGTACTGGAGATTGAATTCATGGGCACTCTACCTCCCAACAACATCTCCAGCCTTCCCTCCTTTTTCAGTTGTTGATGGTCTTTTTATTCATTTATTTATATGCCATGCTGAGAATAGAACCTGGTGCCTCACACCTGTGAGGCAAGTGCTATACCACTGAGCCACAACCCCAGCCCCATCTCCATCCCTTTTTATTTTATTTTTATTTGTTTATTTATTTATTGAGAGAGAGAGAGAGAGAGAAAATTTTTTTAATATTTATTTTTTTAGTTTTCGGCAGACACAACATCTTTGTATGTGGTGCTGAGGATCGAACCCGGGCCACACGCATGCCAGGTGAGCGCGCTACCACTTGAGCCACATCCCTAGTCCTCCCCCCCCCTTTTTTTTTTATTTTGAGACAGGGTCTTGCTAAGTTGCTGAGTCCAGCCTCAAGTTTGCAATCCTCTGGAGCTGCTGGGAATTCAGGTGTGTGCCACCATGCCTACCCTCTGTAGGTTTTTAATAAAAAGTTGGAGGGGCATCAGGCCTTTGGAAATCATCTGTGTGTACAAATCTCACCTGTGAGCTTGATTAAATTTCTTAACTTCTCAAAAACTATTTCTATATAACAAAAATGAAATAAGATAATGACTGTAGAGCACTTGGTGTAAAATTTGCTTGCTGATAAATTCTCCTTGAATGCCAGAGCCAGTGGAAGTCAGTTCTCCTCTGTGGGACTCAGATACCTCCTTAGAGTCAGCCCATATTTATTGAGCACCTGCTGTGTGCCAGGCTTTGGACTAAGGAGGGACTTTGGGGAGCCTTGAGCTTGCCATTCAGTTTGCATTTTACAAGTTGAGGTTGCGAGCCATGCGAAGTTCCTAGCCTGGTGCTCAAGTTGTGGAATGGCAGGACTGAGTTTTATACCCAAAGCTATCAATTTCAAGTCCAGTAACATCCCCACTGTACCAGGTTACATGGTATACCGTAGGCAGAATATATACGTATGATTTTTTTTTTCACGGTTTCAAGACATGACAGAGGTGAGAGCATGTAAGGAACTGGGAAGGTCCATGTAAATGTCGAGGCCTGAGGAGCCTGGGCCCAGGGTTGGGTCTCCAAGTCCTCTGTGCTTCCAACTTCTTTGTGATGTGGCTCCTAGGGCCTCCTTTATCACCAACCTCGAGCCCACAGAGACCCACTTCCAGTTTACAGTTGGGGAAATGGAAGAGCTTTGGAAAATTACTCACCTTTTAAGATCCCAGCATCTTTCTGCTCTGTCTTCTTCAATGACAATCCATGAAGGCTTCCACTGATAGCCTGGGAATTGGGGCCACCTGAAGGGCCCTGGGGAGAATACCGTATATAAGCCTTCTCTAGGCAACCAGCCTTTCCAGGAAGGTTGGGGTTTTCTAAAACCCTAACCTGGGAAGCCAGCTGTGAATCTTGCTCTTTGCGCTGCCCAAGGAATTGTCCTTGAGATTAAATTTAGACATGTCTGTAGATGCTGCTAGTGGGCTATTAAACATTTGTTTTGTGCATTAAAAGACTCTGTCACTGGGCATGGTGGTGCACGCCTATAATCCCAGCAGCTCAGGAAGCTGAGACAGTAGAATCACAAGTTTAAAGTCAGCCCCAGCAATTTAGCGAAGCCCTAAGCAGCTCATCAAGACCCTGTTTCTCAATAAAATATAAAAAAGGGCTAGGGATGTGGCTCAGTGGTTGAGCACCCCGGGTTTAATCCCCAGTACCAAAAAAAAAAAAAAAAAGGACACTACCAACAAAATGAAAATGCACCCCACAGAGTGGGAGAAAATATTTGCAAATTATATCTCTGATAAAGGATCAATATCCAGAATATGTAAAGGAGACCTACAACTCAACAACAGAACTACCCCCATTAGCTAAGCCTAAGCCAGGTGCAGTGGTACATGCCTGTAATTGCAGCAGCTTTGGAGTCTTGAGGCAGGAAGATCACAAGTTTCAAGGCAGCCTCAGCAACTTAGTGAGACCCTGTCTAAAAATTTTTAAAAGAGCTGGAGAGGTATAGCTCAGTGGTAAAGCACCACCAAGTTCAATCCCCACTACTGCCAAACTAACCATCAAAAAACCATATCCACCCACACATACACATAGAAAACAGAAAATAAAACAAAAACTGGGCAAAGGATTTAAATAGATATTGTTCCAAAGAAGAAATATAAATGGCCAATAAGTACAAGAAAATATTTCCAACATCACTTATCACTAGAGAAATCTGTGCTATAATTAGCTAGCACTTCACCTCACTGAGATGGGTGGTTATTGGAGTGGTTATTATAAAAAGCAAAACAAAATAGAAAACAACAAATGCTGGTGAGGATGTAGAGAAGTTGGAATCCTTGTGCATGATTGTTGGGAGTATAAAATGGTATAATTGCTGTGGAATTCTTCTATGGTAGTTCCTAAATAACAAACAAAAACAAACAAACAAAAAACAGCTATAGAATTACCCTATGATCCAGGAATTCCACTTCTGGACGTATACCCAAAAAACTTGAAAACAGGACCTTGAAAAGAGATTATATTCCCAGGTTTATAATAGCATTATTCACAATAGCCAAAAGGCAGAAGCAACACAAATGTCTATGTGTGTGTGTGTGTGTGTGTGAGTGTGTGTGTGGTACTGGGGATTAAACCCAGGGCCTTGTGCACGCAAGGCAAGCACTCAATCGACTGAACTATATCCCCAGCCCCCACAAGTGTCTATTGATGGATGAATGGATAAACAAAATGTGGCATATACATACAATGAAATATTAGTATTAAAATGGAAAGAAATTCTGACTCATGCTACAAAACAGATTAACCTTGAAGACATTATGCTAAGTGAAATAAATAAGCCATTTACAAAAAGACAAATACTGTGATTCCATTTCTGGAAAATTCATATGGGAGGAGTTTGTTTGGGACTACGGGAAACCGAAATGGACATGTGTTATAAGCACAGAACTTCTATTTGGGGTGATGAAAAAGTTCTGGAACTATATGGTAGTGATGGTAATAGCATTGTGAATGTACTTAATGCCACTGCACTATATAGACTTAAAAATGGTTAATCAATTTTGTATCTTGTATATTTTACCACAATAAAAAGCCTCATTACAGGGCTGGGTTGTGGCTCATCGGTAGAGAGCTCACCTAGCGTGTGCGAGGCCCTGGGTTCGATCCTCAGCACCACATAAAAATAAATAAGTAAAATAAAAATATTGTGTCCAACTACAACTAGAAATAAATTATTTTGAAAAAGCCTCATTTCATATCATTTGCAGAAAACAACTGCCCTAACTTAAAAAAAAAAAAAAAAAAAAAAAAAAAAACCCTAGCAACTTAGCCAACCGTGGTGACACATGCCTGTAATCTCTGAGGCAGGCGGACTACAAGTTCAAAGCCAGCCTCAGCAATTTAGCAAGGCCCTATACAACTCAGAGAGACACTGTCTCTAAATAAAATTTTTATTTTATTTTTTTAAAGTATTTATTTTTTAGTTGTAGTTGGACACAATATTTTATTTTTATGTGGTGCTGAGGATCGAACCCAGGTCCTCGCATGTGCTAGGTGAGCCTTCTACCGCTGAGCCACAATCCCAGCCCCTAAATAAAATTTTTAAAAGGGCTGGGAGACATGGCTTAGTGGTTAAACGCCCCTGGGTTCAATCTCTGATGCAAAAAAAAAAAAAACAAAAAAACAGAATGCAACAACCCACTTCTAGACCAATATCCCTGACAGCTCTTCCCCACTTATTTGCTCTCCTTATGCATCCAAACTCTGCAAGTTGCCTATCTTCATGGTTTCTGCTTTCCAACTCCTTTCTTGCTTGTTGTCGCTCCTAAATATACCCCTTACATTTTGCTTCTACTGTCCCATGGAAATTTCTCTTATCAAAAGGTCAGAAATGACCTTCAGCCAGGTGTGGTGGCTCATGCCTATAATCCCAGCAATTAGGAAGGCTGAGGCAGGAGGACCTCAAGTTTGAGGCCAGCCTCAGCAACTTAGGCCCTAAGCAACTTAGCAAGACCCTGTCTCAAAATTTAAAAAATAAAATAAAATTAAATTAAAAAAAACCTCTTCACACCATGAAGATAAACATCAATTGACATATATGTTCTGTAAGTTCTGTAATTCTCTTTGTTCTGTAAGTCGTGCCTTATGTAGCTTACAGGGTGCTGGCTGGCCCCTCACCTCATTGACTTTGCCTTTGTCTCATCTGCAGACTTCTCTTGTCCATGAGCTTTTGCCTGTTAATTTTTTAAAATGTTTTATTATTGATGGACCTTTATTTATTTATTTGTTTACATGTGGTGCTGAGGATCGAACCCAGTGCCTCACACATGCTAGGCAAGTGCTCTACCACTGAGCCACAACCCTACCCCCTTACATGAGCTTTTAATGTTGGGAGAATCCTAGGGTTAGATTCCTGTCCCCCTTGTAATAACACTCAACCCTCAGTGATCTCATTCTTCTTCTGTCCCAGATTTCTTTTTTCTTTTTTTGGTACTAGGGATTGAACACAGAAGCATTTTTGCCCATGAGCTACATCCCTAGCCCTTTTTATTTTTTTATTTCAATAAAGGGTCTCACTAAGTTGCCAGAGCTAGCCTTGAGCTTGTGATCCTCCTGCCTCAGCCTCCCAAGTCGCTGGGATCACAGACATATGCCACTGCGCCCAGCCAGATTCCTTTTATCTCTGGTCCATACATTCCTGGTGAATTTCTCCTGAGTGCCTACATCTGCCACCCCTTGGAAGTTCAGTGCACATTGGTCTCAGCTTCACACATCCTAGCATTCATAGCAGGACTGTTGTTTTCTTCTGTTCTAGCCATGACCTTTGCACCTCAGAGACTGTCCTGCTGTTCATCAAATCTGTTTTCCTTTCCTTTGAGACACCCAGCTAGGTCTGATTTCCCAGAGCTTTAACAGTTGGGTATGACAGTACAAATGGCCAGTAGCAATGTAACCTCTTCCAGACTCGCCTGCAGGAGCTAGCATGCTTGATCCTGCACATGCTCAAGGCAATCATAGAAAGTTAAAGATGGTAGAGCTGTGTCCACCAAGTTGCTGCCAGTCTGATGGAACAGAGCTCTGTGCCACCTTGTGCCAAATGGACTTGATGTGAATGAGAAATCAGTTTTGGTTAGGTCAAGCCATTGAGAGTCAAGGATTGACCTCCTTAGAAGTAGGTGTATGTAACGGTTTGGTTAAATGATTAGACTCTCTCTGGTCTTTGGCCTGTCCATATTGTAGCTCAGTCACCTCCACAAGCGAACACAGTGTTAACTAACAACAATAGCAACTCCCTTCCTTCCAGTCTCCAGGCCCCAAACCTTGGACTTTCCAGGAACAGTGGCTCATGTTTGTAATCCTAGCTACTTGGGAGGCCGAGGCAGGAGGATTGTTAGTTCAACGCCAGCCTAGGCAATTTAGCTAGGCTCTGTCTCAAAATTTAAAAAAAAAAAAAAATTAAAAGGGTTGGGGATGTAACTCAGTAGGTAAGTGCCCCAGGGTTCAATTCCCAGTATTTGGAGAAAAAACAAAACTCAGACCCTTGACTGCTCTTGTGCCACTATACTGTATTAGACCTAGTTGGTTGCCAAATCCTTTTGGCTCTATCTTCAAAACATACATGGGTGGGGGTGGGGGAGCTGGGGTTGTGGCTCAGTGGTAGAGTGCTTGCCTAACACGTGAGAGGTTCTGAGATCTATCCTTAGCACCACATAAAAATAGTAATAAAAAAGGTACTATGTCTATCTATGACTAAAAATTTATTAAAATAATAAAAAAAAAACACACAGATTTGTGGGTGTTTCTGCTCGACTCTGTGATTGTCACCAATGCCCTCCCCCTGGGCTCTGCAGCAGCCTTCACAGGGGTCTCCCTACTTGTCTTCTGGCCTCCTTATAATCTATCTGCTACCAGCAGTCTGCAGGATCCTTTAACCTAAATCAAGTCTCGATGCTTTTCTGCTCAAATCCTCCGATGGGCTCTCATCTCTCTCTGGGTAAAAGCCAGTGAGTCCACATCAGTGCAACAACCAACAGGGTCCTGTGGGATCTGATTCTCTTGTTCCAAAATGCACATCTCATACTGCTGTCACTTCTGACCTCACCTCCTACTACTTACCTCCCCACTGTTCCTCTAATACAGTTGGCTCACTCCTGTCTCAGGACCTCTGCACTAGCTGTTCCCTCTGCCTGAAATGCTTGTCCCTGCACATATTCTTAGTTTACTCCCTTGTCTCCAGGTCTCTGCTTAACATCCCCTGCTCAATGAGGTTCACAGCCTGACCACCTTTTTAAAAGGTGCAGCTCTTACCCTGCCCCAGGCTGGCACTCTGAATCCTCTTTGCCTTGCTTGCCTTCTGCTTTCCAATAATTCTTATCATTTAACATGACATCTAATGGAATGTAACTTCTTTACTAGGTCTATCATTCTGTATCTGATCCACAAGAATAGAAGCCATTTGTGTGTGCACACCTGAGTGTACATGCCTGCTGGGGATTAAACCCAGGGGCACCCACTGAGCTACACATATCCCCAGCCCTTTTTATTTTTTGAGATTGAGTCTAAATTGCTGAGGCTGGCCATGAACTTGTGATCCGCCCATCTCAGCCTCCCTAGTCACTGGAATTATAGACGGGTGCTACTGTGCCGTGCCTTGACATGAAAAGTTTAAGTCAACTCCAAGATGACAGGTGCAGCTACATTTGAGTACCGTTGCTGCAAGTCATACCAGCTAGAGAAGGTATGGAGATGTAGGGGCTGTCGGGAAATTGTGCATTGGAAAATGAAGCTCATTGAGAAATCAGAAGGGGAAAAATGGCAAAAATAGACTCAATTCCAGCATATGCTTCTCTACAATAAAAAGCCTTACGTGTTTTTCCTGTTATGTACAAATAGGAAGCTTCAAACTGGAGATGTTTTAGAAGGAAAAATCTGCTCAACAGCAATCCAATTTTCAGGCACTTTTTTTTTTTTTTTTAAATCAAAGCCAGCTGCCTTATGTTATTACTGAACAATTTCAATGCTTTTCTTCTCAGGTGCAGTTCAGGTCAGCAGAGACAGCACTCATGTTTATAACTTTCCTTTTGTCCTGTCTTTCAATTGGTTCCCACTTAACAGAATCTACACATTTTCTATTGTTTCTAATGTTCCCATGAATGGTCTGAAACCAAAGTAAAGGTTAAAAATTCGGCACTAAGCTGGGTACAGTGGCACATACTTGCCATCCCAGCTACTTGTAAGCCTTAGGCAGGGGAATTGCAAGTTAAAGGCCAGACTCAGCAACTTAGAGAGCTTGTTTCAAAATGAAAAAATATGATGGGCTGGGGGGAGGTGTAACTCAGAGGTAAACTCCCCACCCTGGGTTCAATTCCTAGTGTATACACACACACACACACTCTCTCTCTCTCTCTCTCTCTCTCTCTCTCTCTCTCTCTCTCTCTCTCTCTCTCTCTCTCTCACAAATTGGGCATTAAAAGAATTGAGAGTCTTAGCTGGGTGTGTGGCTGGGCCCTGTAGTCCCAGCTGATTGGAATAATTAGGAGGATTGCTTGAGTCCAGGAGTTCGAGGTCAGCCTCATCAACATAGGGAGGGCTCCATTTCCAAAAACAAGAAAAAAAAGTTTCATATACCAAAGAGGATTTTAATAACTGTTCTAATTCCTAATGTCTATCTAGCACAGTGCATTGTATCAAGCCTTAGTAAATATTTTGTAGCATTCTTTTTTTGGGGGGTGGCTATACTGGGGATCAAACCCAGGGGCACATTACCACTGAACTACATCCCTAGTCCTTATTTTGAGATAGGGTCTCTTTAAGTTACCCATGCTGGTCTTGAACTTGAGATCCTCCTGATTCAGCCTCCTGAGTTGCTGGTATTAAAGGTGTGTCACCGTGCCCAACTATTTTCTTGTTTTGGGGAGGATTGGGTCTTGCTGTGTTACCCAGGCTGGTCAATCCTCCTGCATCAGCCTCCCAAGTATCTGGGACTACGGGCACACACCACCACACCTGGCTTTTTGTTATGAAGAACATTTTATATGTGTTTCATTTTTAAAAAATATTTTTTAGTTGTAGTTGTCAATAACTTTATTTTTTTATGTGGTGCTGAGAATAGAACCCAGGGCCTCACATGTGCTAGGTGAGTGCTCTACCGCTAAGCCATAACCCCAGTTCATGTGTTGCATTTTTTACAAAATTTTTTTAGCTGTAGTTGGACATAATACCTTTATGTTTATTTTTATGTGGTGCTGAGGATCAAATCCAGGGCCTCACACGTGCTAGGCAAGTGCTCTACCGCTGAGCCACAACCCGAGTGTTGCATTTTTACAATTGTACCTTCCACATGAGAGAAGTTGAGCTCAGAGATACTAGCTGATGCATATGGGGGCACATTAGTCCTACAGGTGGATGGGGAGAACTCAGGCTGCCCATGCCTTTTCTACTCAACAAAATCTGGTGCCTTAAATCATGAGTTCAGCACTGTGTTGAGGCTGTTCCTTTCTTAAAATCCTATTTTATGGGAGAAAAAAAACTTTACACACACAAGTGAACTTTGCTCAGTCATTGATGAAAATTCCCTTATCATTTCAACTTGCTTAAAATTTAAACCTCTTCAACACTTGAAATATTTCTTAAAAACGTTTCCAGTTGTGTTTCTTGGCAATGCCTAGGGAGGTGCTATCAATGTGACTGCTGAGTTAAGGACCAGGATGCAGCACAATCAAGGGCCAAAGCTTGGTGCCATCTGGCTTCAGGACACAGCCATGCATGCTTTTTTTTTTTTGGTACTGGGGATTGAATCTGGGGATAATTAACCACTGAGCCACATCCCCAGCCCTTTTAAATTGATATTTTTAGATGGTCTTGCTAAGTTGCTTAAGGCCTTGCTAAGTTGCTGAGGCTGGCTTTGAACTTGTGATATCCTCCTGCCTCAGCCTCCGAGCCACTGTGATTACAGGGATGTGCCACCACACCATACCTTTTAGGCATGTGCCACCATACCATGCCTTTTAGGAACTTCAGTACCTATGATTTGGAGTTCTAGCATTCCCTCAGAGGACCATGGTCACAGTAGCAAGAATGGCCTATAGACCCTGGCAACTGGATCACCTGTTGCAACACCAGACTGCAAAGCAGAGAATGGACAGCCTATCTGCATATTTTCATTTTTCTGATTGAACCCAGGATGTCTACCAGTGAGTTGTATATCCCCAGCACTGCGCTCCCCCACTTTTAGTGACAGGGTCTCACTAAATTGCCCAGGCTGACCTCAAACTTGTGATCCTCCTGCCCTCAGGCGCCAGGAGTAAGCCATTGTGACTGACTTTCTCTGTTAAAAGTATAAATCCTGTGTGTGCAAAAAAAAAAAAAGCTTCTGAAAAAAATATAGAATTAACAAAATGGAGTTCTAATAGAAGTGTGCAGTGGCTGGCTGAAAACCTCCAGAATGGAAGGCAGGCGCAATCAGACCACTGTAATAGTTTCCCTGAAAGGGCCTCAGCCCTTTCCTGGCTACACAGGTCTCTGGCCAGCCCTGGAGAGCTCTGCAGCCAAAAGGCCAGAAAAGGAGTGGCTTCTGCTAATGGGACTCTCTTGATTTAGAAAATACGACACACACACTGCTTAAATACCTTTATTATTTTTTAAAAATTATTTGGACATTGATAGCTCTGCAAAATACTTCTCCCATCCCAAATCCTTAAACCCTTTCCACATGTCCTCCATAAAGAAACAAAATATTCATACTTTGCGCCCATTCAAATCTAATTTTTAAAAACATTTAAGATCCAAAATCAAATATTTTTCTTTCTCAGAACTCGTTAGTAATTTTAAACCACAATGCAACATACTTAATGGCATTTCTTTTTAAAAATTAGCTTATCAGACTATTTTATGAGGAAAAAAAATCAATTCAAGGCCTTAAATATAAATTCCCTGTTTCTGAAAGCAAAAGACATTGAAAAACCCCTTTGCTCCCCTGGAGTTTGATTTCAACATTGCCAACAGAACCAGCACACGGATTGACTTTCTACTTAACGTTAGGCATTGTCTAGTTGCTTTTGGACTGCAGCTGAAACACTCTATCAACCTTGGAAGGATGGGTGGGTGGAAGGGTAAGTCAGGACATAACAGGGCTGAGGCTGGGGACGGCAGAGTAGAAGCTTTCTGAGCAGTGGGGTAAGAACGGCCAAATCCCTAGGACCCCACCTCATGGCAGGTTCATTTGGGGTAGAAGAAGACCTTGGTAGGAAATCTGCACTAGTCTTTTAATGATGGATTACAAGTGTCAACCAAAAATATTGCACATAGTATCAGAGGCATGTAAACCACTGAGAAGGTTGAGGAAAGAATAACTACAGGTGGAGATGATTCCCCACAGGTCCTTCAAGGACAGAGAGAAAGGAGTTGATGTGGAACATTTGGGAGTTACTAAGAGGAGGTGGAAAAATGCTTAGTTCTGTCCCTGTGACCAGTGGGCAGACTTTGAGTGGACAAATCTTCCTTAAAGACGTGCCTGAAGAGTCTGGTAAAGGTCTCACATCTTTATTTCCCCCAGTACAACTGGAGTTCTTCATTACCTAGCTAAGAACAAAAAAAAAAAAAAAAAAAAAAAGAATCCCTACGACAGAACCTGGCCTGACTGGTCTACAAAAGGACACCAGCAGTTCCTGTAAATGAGCCACATACACAAGCCCCAGCTCCAACCAGGTTGAGTGGGGTCTGTCTCCCTCGAGGATGCTGGGAGAGGAGGGTTGAGGCAAAGAGGAACGGTGTGTCACATGAGGAAAGCCAGTGCACCCCTTTGTCCTCCTTTACTCTGTGACGTCCCTCAGCTTAACTGAAACGACAGTAAGCATTTCACAAGTGTGACCAGAGCCAGTCTTGGTAGGTTTTTTTTTTTTTTTTAAATTTATTGTTTTGAGATGGGGTCTCACTATGTTGCCCAGGCTGGTCTCAAACTCCTGGGCTCAAGTGATCTTCCTAACTCAGCCTCCCGAGCAGCTGGGACTACAGGTGCACACCACTGCACCTAGCTTGAGTTTTAAGGTCCAAAAATATCTTGGACTCATTTCTGGAAATAGATGTGAATGATTTTTCCATCAAAGTTACCAGAGTAACTTTTTAGGATTGCCAGGTCCTGATCTTATTGAATGGTCTTAGGACTACAAATTTACATGTCACAAGTGCCCACTGGCTACTTTCCCAAAATCTGCTCCTTTAAGGCTTCCCCTAACATTCAGTCTCAGTAACATACAGTACATAAGTCATTAAAAGGAAAGTCACTTCTTAAGAATAAAAAACGTTCCCTACCACTCATCCTACTGAAGGGCTTTGTGCGTTCTTTTATGCTGCCTATGGACATGCAACCTGTAGGTTGCTCTGCTCCTGTGGGTTACAATGCTTTTCTTCTTCCTTGGGGTACTGGGGATGGAACCCAGGGCCTCGCACATGCTAGGCAAGTGCTCTACCATTGAGCCACATCCTCAGCTCCAATGCTATCTTGTTTTTAAAGCTTTTCCTCTTGTGTTCAGACTAAGTCTTATAAATCACCAGAAAAATGCCAATTCCTCAAAGCCCTGCCCATATTTGTGGGCTACAATTGATGCCAACACACTAAGCTTCTTAAACATTTAGAAAAATTAAAACAAAACAAACAAAACACACACACATACATACACACACACACGCACGCACACACACACTTTGGCACATGAGCCTCGAGTTATTTGAGCATGTTCATGTTTCCCACCCCTCCCTCATCCCACCATTTCAGTCACTGTTTCTGGAGAACAAAGACCCCTTTGGCCTCGTGGAAAGGTCAACACGAAGCACTGTTGTTTTGAGTAGCAAAAGGAGGAGGTACAAAGGCTAAACTGGCCCCAAAACAGCTCTTGTGTTTAGCACTATAATTTATGCGATACTGCAAAACTTTTGTACCAGGATGACTCGTTTCAAAACTGCTGGTTGATTAAATATACATATACATATAGATATAGATATAAAAATTACTAAGTCAACATTTGCTGTTTTCAATGTGAAAACGATAAAATGTAATTCTGAATAATTGTGCATTTGCCATTGGGTCCTCATTAAAGGGACCATAAAAATAATTTTGTAATAAAAAAACTCTTATTTTTAAGTTTAGTATTGCCCTCAAGTTCAAAAGTTTGGAGCAAACGTACTGAGTAAGCAGGTTTGGGATCTGTTCCTGCCAGGGATCTGGAAGCCTTAAATTTAGTGATCCCCACAGCAGGCCCAGGGAACCTGACAGCCACACGCTAGCTTTGCATTGTTAACAGTACAGGGCTCAGGAATGCCCGTTGACCCCACGAAGCACTGGGACCGAAGACTGATGAGGTCTCATTTCATTGGCAGCAAATGCTGCCACAGCTGGCCAACTCTTTGTACAGAGCTCTGGGGGCACAGAAGTGCGCTGGGGCTCTGCCTTTCCTTGGGCTACCGGACAAGCAACTGGGGGAGGGACAGGGGCCTGGGCGGGGACCACTGAGCACCAAGGCTGAGGGTGACCGGGGAGCTGACCTTCTACTCGGCTGGAGGCAAGGGCCGAGGAAGGGATGGGCATTTCAGTGATGTAGAAGTTAGCTGTGCAGGAAGGAAAAGTGCGTTTAAGGTAGCTTAGAGACAGATGACGACCAAATTGCCACAGAGAGGGAGGAGGAAGGGAGGTGGCTTCCTCCACCTGCCCCGCCGGTCAGCCACGCTCCTTGGATTCTGTGAGTTAACATTCATGCTTTCTGATGCAAGTCTGCTTGTGAAGAAACAGGAACACACCTCTCCTGGTTCTGGCAGGTACACAATTTTCTTGGCAAAGCTCTTTGTTGCCAAGTTCAGTTTTATTTGGTTGCCGCTCTGAACCGCTGTCACCGGAATTCATAGATGGGTGCGCTGTGTTCAGGGACATGGGTCAGATTGAGGGACTGATACCTGTAACAGAGAAAGAGACAGGATGAGAAGTAGTTACTTCATGCCCACTGAGCAAAGGATATTAGAAAACCCCTAAACCAGAGTTCCTGACAAATCAAATTCTGCCTATAAAGCCAATTCATTTTGTTTTGTTTTGAGATGGGCTCTTGCTGTGTTGTCCTGCTTGGCCTTGAACTCCTAGGCTCAAGTGATCTTCCTGCCTTAGCCTCTCAAGTAGTAGTACTACAGATGGGTACTACAACATCTGGCTTTGCTAATTCATTTACAGTTCACAAGCTGAACCTATTTGATCTCTGTGGGTATATGTATTAATTCTCCTGAACTATGTGTAAGGTGAACAGATTTTAGACATTCTGCTCTAATTATGAAGCAACTGTAGCATGTCTTATTAAAAAAAAGCACCCTAAAACTGGTGTGGTGCAGCATGCCTGTAATCCCAGTGGCTCGGGAGACTGAGGCAGGAGGATCAAGAGTTCAAAGCCAGCCTCAGCAATGGTGAGGCGCTAAGAAATTCAGTGAGATCCTGTCTCTAAATAAAATACAAAATAGGGCTGGGGATGTGGTTTAAGTGCCCCTGAGTTCATTCCCTGGTACCCCCCCCAAATAAAATAAAATAAAATAAAATAAAATAAAATAAAATGGCTAGCAATAACTCAGTGGTAAACTGTTCTGGTTTCAATACCCAGTACCACAAGCCCACAAACAAACAAACAAACAAACAACAACAAAACCCCAATTAAAAAAAATGAAATAGTAATAATAAAAGAGCTTTTGCCTAGCATGTATAAGACCCTGGGTTTGATCTCTAGCACTGCCAAAAAAAAAAGAATATGCATTAGCCATCAGGAATATGCAAATCAAAACTACAATGAGATACTACTACTTCATGGCTTCTTGGATAGCTATAATTATAAAGACATGATAACAAGTATTAGGGAGGGTGTGAAGAAACCAAAACCCTCATGCATTGCTTGTGGAAAAGTTTGGCAGCTCCTCAGAAAGTTAAATATAGAACTACTGTATGACCCAGCAATTTCACTGCTAGGTATATAATCAAAGGAACTGAAAGCAGGAACCAAAAAAACTTGTACACTCATACTCCTATAGCAGCATTATTCAGAATAGCCAAAAGATGGCTACAACCCAAGTGTCCATTAACTGAGGAGTGGATAAATAGAATGTTGTATGTTCATGCAATGGGAAATTATTTGGTAATCATTTAATGAAGTTCTGATACATGTTACAATATGTATGAACCCTTAAAACATTATTCTTAGTAAAAAATGCCAGAGACCAAACAAAAGACTACATGTTGTGGGACTCCATTTATACAAAATATCCAGAACAGGCAAATCTATACCCAGAGAAAGATTAGTGGTTGACTAAAGCTGGGAGGGGAAAAAGAGTGGGGGTGATGGCTAAGGGGGATGGGGTTTCCCCTTATGGTGATGAAAATGTTCTAGGCTGGGTGGGTGAACATAAGGGTCAATGGCAGAGCACTTGCCTAGCACGTGCAAGACCTTGGGTTTAATCCCCAGAAGGAAGGAAGGACATTGGATGTCCCCCTTATCCCCCTAGTACTGGGGATTGAAACTAGAGTGCTTAACCACTAAACCACATTCCCAGCCCTTTTTGAGATAAGGTCTCATTGAGTTGCTAAGGCTGGCTTTGAACTTGTGATCCTCCTCCCAAGTGGCAAACTCTGCCTCCCAAGCTGCTGGGATTACAGGCATGTGCCACTGTACCCCACTAGAATGAATGTGTTCTAAAATTAATGGTTGCACAACTGTTAGTATTCCAAAATCACTGACTTGTATACTTTAAAGAGTGAATTGTATGAAATGCAAATAATCTTAATAAAGCTGTTATTTAATAAAAAGGATTATGAAAAGTTTTATAAACTCATATGAAAACAATAATTACTGGGCAGGGGCTGGGGCTCAGCGGTAGCACACTTGCCTGACTTGTGTGAAGCACTGGGTTTGATTCTTGCACTTCACAGAAATAAAATAAAGCTCTATCAACAACTAAAAATCAATCAATCAATCTGATTTTAAAAAGCAATGATTACTAAAAACCCAATGATCATGACTACAAGATTGGCCACTGTACTAAGAATTTCAGTCTGTCTAGGCTAGGGTCACTCCTGAGTCACCAAAGAATGAAAAATTTCGAAGAAAATAAAGTGCTCTGAGAGGAAATCAGGTGTTTCATGACAGGGCTCACCAGCTAGGTATAGCAAGGTACTTAAAGAAGCAGCAAAGAGGCAGGAGGGTCCCCCAAAAGGTAGCAAAAGCAAGCAACTGAGGTGCTCTTCCGGCTTCACCTTGGAGGAACACAGAGTAGGACTGTCAAGTCACATGGTCTCTAGTGCACGTAGGATGAATACTGGCTGCCAAAAACTCACAAAGGAGTAACTTACATTTTAGTTACTGATTAAATTTGGGAGGAATAAATGTAAAGTCAGAAAGATGAGATGAACATTGCCAAAATTAAATTTATTAAAAGAATTTAGGAAGTATAGCTCAAAAGTAGAGTGCTTGCCTAGTATGCATGAGGCACTGGGTTCCAATCCCAGCACTGCCAAAAATAAAAAATAAAAAAAAAAAAAAGAAGGCATTTTAGAAATGAACTTTTTCATATAATATTTCAGTCTTATTTCATTTAGTCTGCTCTGTGGTTGGGAATAAGGCCCTATTCTGAGCAACTGAAGTCAATTAAATAGGGCCTCAGCACCTAAATAGAGCATGAAATCCATAGAGGCAGGGTGAGAGATTTCCTTTTGGGTGCGATGAGCCAGGGGAGAGCCAGAGCAGGCAGGCAGCATCTGCCATGGCCCCTGGCCACTGAGGGCCTTACCATTCTGAACTCCGATGGTAGTAGTAACCCTCTATGGAGGCTGCTGACTTCTGAAAGCAGATGTAATAGAAGCCGGCAAAGGAAGCACCACTGATGTCTTTGATGGTGTGGTCTGGGACCAGGAACTGCTCCTGCACACAGATGAGGGATCCGTCAGTAACAGACAGTGTTCTCAGACCACCCCTGACGCCTCCCTGTTAAGCATCAAGGGGTTCTAAGGACCATATGAGAAAAAAGTATGACCTTTATATTTTGAGCCACACTTGTTGGGTGACAGCAAGCCTTTGGGTCTCGGCTTGACTTCTGGATAGTGCCCTCATGCGGCTGGAGCATTTTATGTACTTCCATGGCAAACTGTCTTGAGCTCACCAGGATTAGTGACTCAAAGAAGCCCCAAGCACCTAATAGATAAATCAATGACAGTCACCTGCTCAACTATATTTCAGAGACCACAGACAGAAATGACCTGGAAGGAGTATGTTTCTGCTCCAGTTCCCATGAACTGTCACTGGGCTCTTGATCAGCTTTAGAACAGTGAGTCACTTCTGGTCTGTGATAGTTCTGGGAGTGGATTGATTGCCAGGAGACTCTGCGACATCTCCAAAGCTCTACACCTCATCCAAACAACTAGAACAGCACTGATCTTGACCAGGTGCATTACGAAGAGAGGCAAGTTTGCCACTGTATTGGCACCAAGAGCTGAAAGGCCATGTCCTTGCTACTATTCTCCTGGAAAGCCTAGATCAGAAGCCCCAGGGCTTCAGGATATCAACCAAAGGCTCACTTGTGAGTCACCCTGAGAAATTCTTCGAAGACAACTCCATTGCTTTCAATTTTTTTTTTTGGTGGTGCTGGGATGGAACCCAGGATCTTGTACATGCTAGGCAAATTCTACCACTAAGCTATGCTCCCAAATCTGCCCCCAACCCCAAATTTAAAGACACTCTTATTCAACCTCTGAAGTTATACTTTTGAAACATAATTTAGGGATGGAGATGTAGCTCAGTAGCAGACCACTTGCCTATTATGCACAAGACCCTGAGTTTGATCCCTAGCCCTGCCAATTTTTTTTTTAAGATTTCAAATTAGGACAAAAGATGCTTCTTTTAAAGGTTTAGTTGGCATGCATCCTGTTAGATGGCAAGCTGGGAGGGTAGGGCTCAGCATTTGATCACCAAACCTTGTACCTGTCTTGTAAAGGAGTCATGATCCTCATCCTGCAAACGATTGATTTCACAAAATGAAAATGGGGAACCACTATTCTAGATGCTTTGTCTTTAGGAAAGTCAACAAGATTTCATGCTAAAATAGCTTTCTTCCTACAATAAGGCACTAGGGGATGAGAGTGGTGCATGTCCCCAAAGTAAATTAATAGATCTACTCCAGGATTTTGCTATCCTGTGTCTATACCTATATATTGCTATCAGAGCAGGGAGCAAAAGGATTTCTTGGGCAAGGGACAAACCATTGAATCAACGCCCCGGTTGAGGGGAAAATCTACATTCCATTCTTGGTCCCTCATTTCCTGAGCTGCAGGAAGCAGAGGGCCCTGGGAAAGGGATATGGTAAGGAGACCAGTCACTCTGATGGCATTTAAGCCTGTGGTAGAACAGGGTGCAATGGATGACTAAGTACAAAGAAAGTTGCCCTGAACCCACACAACACTTAGATGATTCAACCTGGAAGTTCAAAGGGATTCCTGGGTGGGAGAAGGGAAAGGAAGAAGATACAAACAACAGTGTCAGAGGGTACCCACCTGGGCACAGCCCACTTGCTGTCAGTATGACCGGAAAAGCCAGCTGGGGCCTCAGCAGTGTGTGCTCTGGAATTGTGGCTGCTTTTTACAAGTGTATAAAGACCCTGCCATGAAGACACTGTTACAAGCACAGGGCACAGAGGCCCCTGACTGGGAGGCCTGCCTTCTGTAGAGAGGTATGTGGAGCACACATGGAAGTTTTGGAAGAGGCCTGGATAGGACCTTACCTTCCACCTCATGAAGACATAATCCCCATTCTTCAGTTCCTCATAGTCAAAGTCATCTGAATTAAATGATTTTGCATACTGATAAAAAGCCAGAAACTTGCCCTGAAAGCAAAAAACAGAGTACAATATTGATCAACAGAGGGAGGGGCTGGTATCAGAACTAATGGCTTGAAGGACAACTAATTCCAGGTAGTAGAGAAGGAGCCTGTGTTCATCCTCAGTGAACAGAGACCTGAACTAGAGGCAGACACCAGGTCTCCAGCTGAGGCACAGCTGAACTACACCTGTCCAGTTAACATAGTCTGAGGAAATGGCTGAAGGATGGGAAATGACTGCAACTTCAAGGGCCTCTTAGAACACCCTATCACAAACACAGGAAAGCTACGAGTAACTAATGAGAAGATCTCTGAAAGTAAATCCACAGGAGCAAAAAGAACTATGCAGAATCACTAGACAGCATAGCCACAAAGGAGAGAGGATATAGTAAAATTGGTCCATTGACATAATATAGGAGTTTGGGACAGCAATTTAGGTAGAAATTGCAAACAGATATAATGTGGCTAAATTTTAAAAGGAGACTGACTGTACAGCTATGTGAGGAGGCATATGTCTTTAGTCTTAGCTACTCAGGAGGTTGAAGCAAGACTATTACTTGAACTCAGGAGTTTGAGGCCAGCCTAGGCAACATAGTGAGACCCTTTCTCCTACCAGCCCCCAAGAAAAAACAGACTAAAAATAGGTTACAAAACTGAATCTTATGATGCCATTTTTAAAAAGACAAAAGAAGGTATAGTCATCCCTTGGTATCTGCAGAGTATGGGTTCCAGGACCCTCTGTAGATATCAAAATTTGTGGATGCTCAAGTCCCTTATTTAAAATGGGATAGCATTTACATACCAACTTGCACTTATACTCCCATATATTTTAAGTCATCTTTGGATTACCTTTTTTTTTTTTGGTACTGGGGATTGAATTCCGGGAAGCTTTATCAGAGATACATCCTTTTTTTTGGGGGGGGGGGCGGGGGGCAGGGTCTCACTAGGTTGCCAAGGCTGATCAAACTGTGATCTTTCTGCCTTAGCCTCTCAAGTCACTGGGATAATAGGTATGCGCCAGCCAAGTTACTTCTAATATCTAATATAATGCTATACAAATAGTTGTTTTACTGTATTAACTAGGTCATTATTAACAACCAGAAAAAAAGTCTGCACGTATTTAATACAGATGTAATTTTTTCCCCAAATCTATCTGTAGTTGGCTAAATCCATGAATTCAGAACCCACATATAGAGAGACTAACTGTATATACCCAAAAGAGATTCAGGAAGAGACTAACAGCTGTTTTAGCTTTAGGTGTTGTCATTATACACAATTTTTTCCCTGTAGTTTTTTGTCTTAAATAAATATGTATTGATTTTGTTTTTTAAAAACACCTTAAATAAAAAACCAGTGATAAAAGTTCAAGGTGAGGGCTATGCTAATTATCCTGAATTAATCATTACCTAATGCGTACATTGATGCTGGGGATGTAGCTCAGTGGTACAGCACTTGCCTCTTGTGTATGAAGTTCTAGGTTCCATCCTCAGGCCGGGGTGACCCGTGGCCTTCTTCGTTTTTCTCTCACCCTGAATATTTCAACCCAGTCTAGCAAAGTCTAGTCCAATGTTCTACTGGAAGTTAATGGGGCAACTAACAGATGCTTCCAGGTATTTGATTTGTGCTGAGGACTGAACCGTCACCGGTCTCAAAGACTATGCTTTTTGCAGGACCAATTTGAAATAGCAAAACAAAGTTGCATGAGAGAGAGAGTATGGTTTATTATAAGGATAAACTTCGTACACTGGGGTTTTTCTAGGTGAAGAAGGAGCCACCTGGTGAGGTGGTAAGCCAAGTAAGACAAGCCCAGCCCTAGGCAAGGGTGGGTTCAGAAGCCTACCAACTCTGAGGGACACCATCACACACTACTTGGGCTCCCCCAACCTTTTGGATACCTGAATCTTGCTCTTCTCTTCATATTTTAAAAACACATAAGTGACTATCTAGCTTTTGGTGTTCACTTGCTGTACTCAAAACATATAACTTTCAGAAAAATGTTTTAAAAGGCTCAAGTTAAATTGAACTGAAACCCAAAATTTTGAAAAGCATCAATAAACAAAGTGGTGATGCACAGTGAGGCTGACACAGACAAGAGTCTGCAGCAGTCCTTGCCATAGGCTGTGGTCCCAGAATCAGGGAGAGTTTACTTGCTGAGGTTGTGTGGCAGCAGGAGGAATGAGTTCTAGAATCTTCAATACTGACCCAGTCATCTCTGGTGGGTTTACAATGGTGGATTTACAATGGATAAGAACATTGGACTTTCTCCATATTAAACAAAAATGTAACATCACCATGTCAACTAAGCCAAAGGCTTCAATGATAGGTTGAGAAACAGTTTCTGAACACACAAGACTTGACAATCAGAGAAAAGATACCAGGACAGTAGCCCTATGTTGTTTTTAAGTGTTCACTCTTGGGGAATAAAACATGGTATGTTTGGCAGATAAAAAGTGGGGAGCCTGGATTTTTCCATGGTGTCTGGCTGGTCCTTAGGTTAAGCTTGCTCTGTATCTGTCCTGACAGGATGAAAATAAACAATGTTCTAGCTGGGTGCCATGGCACACACCTGTATGCAATCTCAGCAACTCAAGAGGCTGAGGCAGGAGGATTTCAAGTTTGAGGCCAGCCTTAGCAACTTAGCCAGACCCTGTTTCAAGATAAAAAACAAAACAAACAAACAAAAAAACAACTGGAGATGTAGCTCAATGGTAAAAGGCCCCTGAATTAAATCCCTAGTACTGCAAATACAGAACAAAACAATACAAGGTTAAGTTCCCACTAAATTTCCATCACTGGTATTTTTATCTCAGGTCAACCACAATATCAGAGAGGACTGCTGTTTGTTTCACAGGGGTGTCCCAAGCAGAGGTAATTAGAGGATGGACACAGGTAGTAAAGAACAGGGATACTGCTGAGATTCTGACAGCTATCCACAGCTGTATATGGAACTCAGCGGTTGCAATCATTAGCTGTGTGCTATTTAAGAGGAGTTTGGTCAGTAGCTAAACTTTTCAGAAGGAAGATGGAGGGCTGGGGAGATAGCTCAGTGGTAAAGTACTTGCCTAGCATGCACAAGGCCCCGGGTTCAATCCCCAGCATCGCCACCATTTAAAAAAAAAGGGGGGAAAGAAAAAGGAAGATGAAACAACTGGAGTTTGTGTGTGAGAATCAGTTACCCTCTGGCTGCAAAGCCCCAAACGCCTCTTGGTAAGGGACAAGGTCTCTGGCTCCTAGAGTCCCTCAGCTCTCCAGCAGTCTCTGGACTGCTGAGAGCAGAGTCCTACTTACCCAGTGTTTCCGATCAACATCTTCATCGGCGTCCCACTTGCGAGTTAAGAAAGGATGCTTTTTACTGATTATTTCTCCTTCAAAGAAGGTCGTAAGAGTTGGATACTCCTATGGCAAAAGGAAAATATCAAAATAAGATATTGTGATTTTATTTTAAAAAATATTTTTGTGCTGAGGATTGAATCCAGGGCCTAGCACACTGAAGCAGTTCCTCTACCCACTGACCTACATCCTCAGACCCTAAATGAGCATTTTAACCTTTTTGTGTGTGTGCACTATAGATTAGGGATAGGGGTACTGTAGTGCTTTCTTTGTATGCATGAGGGCCTGTGTTCCATTTCCAGCACTAAAAAAGGAAAAAAAAAAAAAAACAACCTTATGATTTAAACCACTAATTTTCCTAAGGAATGATTCTGCACTGACAGAATATTAAAATACTTTAGGCAGTGTGTCAGCGTAACTACAAGGTACCCCCAAACTGTGGTAAATTAAATAAATGCTTAGTGAATGAGATTCAATCTGTACAGAAGCTACAAAAAAAAGATTGAGTATTTCTCAGGATCAGCACAGGAAACTCAAGCATTTGACTATGTAGCCTAATGGGGAGTAATTTACAGAGGCAAAGAAAAACACATGCCAGCAGGAAGAATATTAGGGGAAAAAAAAAATCAAAGAGGGAGACAGGTAAGCAGCAACAGACCCTACCCCGAGGCCGGCAATGGGTTTCAGTCATGGAAGTCATCAACCAAAAGCTCTCACTGATTCCAGGCTCACCCAAAACTGTCAGATCATGTGTGCATTGGCTTTCCTGCAATCTTGTCTTTTGAGGGATTAACATTCATTTGGCCAGTATGTCAATGAGAACTTCTAGAATAGGCAAGCACCTCATTCCAAGAGTAAATGGGCACTTTTGTTTGTATATCAGTATCTTGTGAGTTTGGTTAGTGTGTGATCCATCTCTCTGCTTCCAAAAAGTCGAGCATAACCTCGACTGAAGCTTCCAAACTCATCTAAGGAGTTAGTAAAGGGGCCAACCATGGACCCTGCCAGTTGCTGGGCTCCTGGGAAAGGTATAATGGTGGCTGGCTCAGGCATGCATGATGTTATTTAACACACATTCTTTATGATACTGGGATTTCATTTTAAAAGGCACATGAATAAACCATAAAGCTGTACTTTTGTAAATGTGAGGCACATTATCTTCAATTTAATTTTTAATATTGCACATTGTGACTATTAAGACTAAGACCCACACCATTTACAAGGTCTAACTCAAATAAAGGACAAATCTGATATTCTAACAATTATAAATGATAAAACAAATAAAAAATATAGGTATAAAATTCATTCGTATTAATTACAGTTTTCTGCATTTTACTAATAATCTACAACAACCATACATCAGATATGTAATTTTTACAAGTTATCAAGTAGCTGTACAACTCTGTGAATATACCAAGTCAATGAATTGTATGTTTGTTAGTGGAGCACAGAATGTAAAAATTTAACTTCATAAGGAATCCAGCAAAATGTATAGCACATTGGAATGTTAACTCCAAAGCCAGTCATTTGGGTCATAGGAAGCTGCACAGAAATGATAAGTAACATTAGAAATCTAGAATTCTAATTTAAGGGGGTGAATTATATGGTATATGAACTACAGCTCAATAAAGCTACTAGTAAAGTTATTTTAAAAAATAATTCTGATTATGTACAATTATAATGCACCAATATAAAAAATGTGGGGGGGAAAATCTCCCCACCCCCCAAAATTCTACCAGGTACAGTATTAAACATTCATAATCCCAGTGATTTAGGAGGCTGAGACAGGAGGATGGCAGTTCAAGAACATACTCAGCAAATTAGTGAGACTCTGTCTCAAAATAAACAATATAAAGGGGCTGGGGCACATGCTCAGTGGTAGAGCAACTCTGGGTTCAATTCTCAGTACAAAAAAAAAATAATAATAATAATAACTGTAAGCATCTGAGGCCTAAGCAGGACTTGCAAACCTTAGGAAAAAGATGGACCTTTCTTTAACTGGAAGCATCGGTTCATCGCTTAACCTTGATAGGGGTAGACTTGTGACCTTCAGAGGTCATTCTATCTGAAGAGCAGTTTTGCCAAGAGGAATGAGTCCCTACAGTTCTATTAAGAGCCTAAGGTTACCAGGGGGAGGAAGGAAGAGAGGGAAAGAGGAGATACTGGGGAAAAATACTGTTAAATTGTGTGCATGTATGAATATGTAACAACGAATCCCATAAAAGTATGGGGGGAAAAAGAGCCTAGAGTTCCCAGTGGGCTGGCTGCCCCAGTGAAGGGCCATGCTAATCCTTGCTCCTAAAGGAGCACTGCTGTTCCTGACTCACAGGGGTTTCCCTCAGTAAGTCCCTTACTCAGGCAACTTGCTTCCCATGGAGAGATCACAGTCGTTAGAATTTCTGTATACTGTGTCTAGATTTCTAATGTTACTTATCATTTCTGTGCAGCTTCCTATGACCCAAATGACTGGCTTTGGAGTTAACATTCCAATGTGCTACACATTTTGCTGGATTCTTTATGAAGTTAAATATTTATATTCTGTGCTCCACTAACAAACATACCTACTGCCTTACAAATTGAGCATTTTCTGTTTTAAGCTAAAATCCTTTATTGTCACTTTCTACCCCTCCTTGATTGATGATACCTTTTGTCAAAACAACAAATTTCACAGGAAATCCTCAATTCATCTCCTAATATAGAAGAGTAGGTAGAGGTTGGGAGTATAGTTCAGTGGTAGTGCATGGCCAAAAAAAGAAAGAAAGAAAGAAAAGCAAAGTAAAGCAGGAGAACCAGAGGGAATCATCCTCTATTCATATTATATTCTTGCCTGCCACTTACTCTAATATGGCTTCCTCCTGTTAGAAAGTTCACTAAAAATGCAGAGCAGATTTTTGATCCTTACTTTTCAAATGAGGAAACTGAAATTGAGGGAGTAAGGGACACAGCCCAATACTGCTGGATCATCAAAACTATAAGAAGTGATATCAGGCCACAGGACATTGCAGAAAGGTCACATCCAGGCACTCACAGCAGAGCTCAGTGGCCACTCAGCCTTCCTTCCTCTTCCTGTTTACCCACTAATGGAAAAGAAGGGATGCTCTTTCTTACCTTCTAAATACCAGGAATTCTGAAGTTTGAAAACTTAAGATCTAAGGAAGGAAAACACTCTACTTTTACCTATGAGGTTGAAGATGGGACAGCCACTTTTCAATGTTCCAATGAAGCTCAGTTCTTGAATGATTGATGCTTATCTCAGAGACTACTAAACTTATGGTACTTATAGTACCTATATTCTCACCATGTATATATTTATGTGTATGTACATACTTAAACACACACACACACACATATATATATACACACATTTTTACTTAAAAAATATAACAAAATGAATAGTTTTGATCACACTGTGACATATTTACAAACTTTTCTTTAAATGATTTATGAGGGGGCAGAACTATGGTAGAGCATGTGTGCTTAGCACACCTCAGGTCCTAGTTTCTATCCTTACCACCAAAGGGGGAAACATTTGTGGATGTGTGTACTTCTCTGCAGGACACATCAGAACTGCACTGTATGTTCCCTATATGATAACAATGCTTAGAAATGGAGTTGGGATTGCCTGCCCTCAACCCTGCGAGACTGCTGAGTGTGCCACCCACTTCCCAGTTCTAGCTCAAGTGAGCAAGTGCTTACCTCAGTAAGGCCTTTAATCTTCAGGTATCCACAAAGATAAGAGTTCCCTGTGTCCACGTGCTGAAAAGAAAAGGACATACAGACCATTACACACGAATGAATACACCTTGGACATGCTGGGGGAGTACTCTGGAAACCCTGTGAGGCTAGGCTAGAGCAGGTAGATCTGGTGGTCAGTGCAAGGACAGTGTAGCCAAAGGTTCTACCAGCCTTTGGGACTGCACCACTATACACGTGCCTGTTCTGACAATGCAAACTGATCTCGGGGCCCTCTCAACTTCCTTAAGCTGGAATCTTGGGACTGAAGTGCCTTTTGGGAACAGTGAGCCCACTTCTCAAATCTCATTTTCTGCAGTCTCCAACACAAGTTCATCTACATTGCGCGTTACTGAGCACCAGGTCTATTTACCTGTACACATGGGTATCATCCCTAAACCTGGGTCTGAC
Source organism: Ictidomys tridecemlineatus (assembly GCF_052094955.1). NCBI lineage: Eukaryota > Metazoa > Chordata > Mammalia > Rodentia > Sciuridae > Ictidomys > Ictidomys tridecemlineatus. The sequence goes on from NC_135479.1 coordinate 62,829,218, forward strand.
TTTCTTTTTTTTTTTTTTTAATATTTATTCTTAAGCTTTAGGTGGATACAATATCTTTATTTTACATTTATGTGGTGCTGAGGATTGAACCCGGTGCCTTGTGCATGCTAGGCGAGCACTCTACCACTGAGCCACAACCCCAGCCCATGGGTCTGACTTTCTAATGTCTAACTAGCTTCCCTTTATTTCCTTGCTACTCAATCACTAGTCTAAAAAATATACTCCTGCCCTGGTATTTATCCAAAGTACCATGCTGCACTATTTCTTTATGAAATGAGAATAATATTCAGGAACAGAACCTTATGAAGACTTACATGGTATAATTTTAGTTATGAACCAAAATACCAATCAAAATTCCGATTATATTGTAAATATCTGCCCTGTCTATTCACATACAGATGCTTGAGTTTTTTAATGAGAAGAGTCATGAGCTGAAAATAAATAGGAATAACAGACATAGTAAATTTTGAGGTTTAGTAGCCACCACTTATTGGTTGCTGAGACTCTGACGAGTGCCTACAACCAATTTCCTCTTTTTTCATGCAGGCAGGGTTTAGATTTTGTTCTGGCAGCTACCCTGTTCTGAAAGACCTGGTCAACTGCCGGGTGCAGTAGTGCACCACCTGTAATCCCAGCAGTTTAGGAGGCTGAGACAGGAGGATCAAAGTCAGCCTCAGCATAAAGTGAGGTGCTAAAAAAACTTAGTGAGACCCTGTCTCTAAATAAAATACAAAAAATAAGACCAGGGATGTGGCTCAGTGGTCGAGTGCCCCTGAGGTCAATACTCCATACCCTATCCCCGCAAAAAAAAAAAAAGATCTGGTCAACCTTGATGGATCTAAGATAAGCACAGCCCCCATTCTCCTTACAAGTCATTGGTTTAGGGGTGAGTGACCCAGTTGTGGCCAATCAGATGTGTGTGAAAAATCTCCTGGGTGCACCCACAAAAGAGCACTAGCTTTCAAAGAAGCACATGAGGAAGAAATGGCCTTTTTCATTCCCCTGGTGGTGGTAGTATCTGTATGCAGAGTCCAATCTTAGAATAGCCATTAAGAAGAGATCAGGAGGAGAAACAGGCCACACAATGCTAGGGATGACAGCCCAGTAAGATGGAAGAATTTTGGCCCCTTAATTAACTATCCTGGGACCACGTCACCTCCAAACGCCTTACAATGTGAGATAATAGGTTCACTTGTTCTGTAAACTATTTTGAAATGCAAAATATGGTTACTCATGGCTGAAAGCATACTAACTAGTACATTTATCCAAATCTATACAGACTCACCCTGAACAGGCAGAGTGTGAGTTTGTGACTTAAAATGAATCCAATTGTCACGAACTCTGGAACTCTGCCTAATAACCTTTGAATCAAAGCAAAACAAGGTTTAGTGGTACCTGTAGCACAATAAGACTTTCATTTTAAATTAAGTCTCATTTCAAGAAACTTGCAAAGTTTTGTGGCATTTATCAGATTTGGGTCGATTACACCATAAATGAAATACTAAGGCAGTCCTTAAAAACTGTAATGAACTTGGTCAGCCAGATGATGTCAGCACCGAAGCAATTGAGCTTCAATAAAGCTAAAGTGCCTTCACAGTTTGGTGCTGGTGACAAAGGTATTCCATGTGAAAACTGCCAAAGCATTTTATGTGTCCTCATCTGCTGACCTTGGCATTGGACATTACGGAAAACAGCTGATTCACACTAATATGGTTCAGCAAAGAACTTTTATTAAAAGTTCTAACCTGAGGCCTTAAATTTCATGTATGCAATTCTCATTGAATTCAGTATAGTTTGGGGTTTCACAGCTGCTGGAAAGGGTATCAGGTGGCAGGGATACTTGCTAATAAAATTAAAAATTGAACTGTAAATTGGCTCGTATTTGCATGGATTATCACATGCTCAAGAATCAGAATTTCTGTTTGGCCTCCGTTCAACCATGTGTCTCTCTTATTCTGCCCAAATTGATCTTGATGATGGTTGGTGAACTCAAATTACCCCACAACACATACAGTTTTCACCAAATGAGGGGGCAGAATCTCAATGAGAGAGATAACAAGGCAAATGTTCAGCAAGGAAGTCTCACAGCACAGCTGTGTCCAACAGCTGCTCTTTTTAATATTCCTTTTAAAGGGACCCAGGCTTCACTCTACTAGTGGCTTCTAGAATGGTAGGAGAGGGAAAAAGTAGTCGCAGTAAGGGGAAAAAAGATCCAGTCAGAACCCCATAAAGGTTTGAGGAACACTATATTGGAATATCCCAATAGAAAATGCTCCAAAAAGCACAAAAGATACTCATCACCACCAGCCACCAGAGAAATTCAAACACAGACCACACTGAGCTACTATTTCACACTCATCAGGATGATGACAGTCAAAAAGATGAACAATAGCAAGTGTTGGAGAGGATGTGCAAATTTAGAATCCTCATATGTCACTAGTGGAAATGTAAAATGACAGCCACTTTAGAAATGACTGGTAGTTCATCAAAATGTTACATATAGAGTTACCATATGACCCAGCAGTTTCACTCTTGGGTCTGTCTACCCACCAGACCTACAGCCATAAAAATCTGTACATGAGCTGAGCACAGTGCTAAGTCTACATTCTAGCTCTCAAGTGGCTGAGGCAGGAGGATCACTTGAGTCCACGAGTTCAAAGTCAACCTGGGCAATACAGTGAAACCTCATCTCAAAAACAACCATAAATGAACAAATTTGTACACAGATGTTCATAGCAGCATTATTTGTTATAGCCAAAAAGTATAAACAACCCAAATGTTGATGTACGTCAATGTCTATCAATGGATAAACAAAAGGTTGTTATATCCATACAATGAACACTGGAACAATAAAAAGGAATGAAATGTTGATACATCCTAAAATATGGATGAATTTCATGAATCTTGAAAATATCATGCAAAGTTAAATAAGCCAGTCACAAGAGGATAAATATTGTTTCTAGTTATATGAAATAGCCAGAACAGGCAAATATATTTAAAAAAAGTTAGCAGTTGCCTAGGATTGGAACGGGGTATGACAGCGAAAGGTATGAAGGTTTCTTTGGGGGATGATAAAAATGTTCTAAAATTTGGTAGTGGTGATGGCTGTACAACTCTGAATATATTAAAAATTACTGAAGTGTATACTTTAATAGGTGAATTATATAGTATGTGAATTTTATATGTTAATAAAGGTGCTTGAAAAGAAAAAGAAAGAGGCTTATGAAAGACAGGAGAAATATTCTGAGAAGGCTAAGTCTAAGAAACTTGTCCTGGCTGAAAAACCAGATGGTGGGGCAATTCTCATGCCACTAACAAGTCGCAATGATGTGAATAAGCAGCTCACCAATCCAGATGTAGGGTGGCATTCCTTGGCATGGCCACTGCCCCCACCATCAGACATCCTACTTAAGTGTCTTCCAGCCATCAGTCAGATGGTCTGGGAGGCTTGAGACCTACCAGTCAATCACTCAATCATGGCTTTTATTGGTTCACAAGGAGACTGGCACCTGATGAGAGTTCAGAAATAACACAAATAATCACAGAAAGGAATAGTCACTGAAGTAACCAAAGCAGACTCCTTTAGACACCTAGCTACTCTATCGGTAGACTATCACACTGGAAAACATCGAATGGGCACAAACTTGGGACTATCCAAACATGACAGAATTCTTACTTCCAGAATTTTATGATTAGCTGAATTTAAAACAAAACAAACAACATCAGAAAAAAACAAAAACAGTCTGACCTTCATAGTCTCACATTTTAAGCAAAAAAAAAAAAAAAAAAAAAAAAAAAGAATCACATTAGGCATAGAGTTATGGGACTAAAATATCTCAGCTACAGTAGCTTTTTAATTACAATAAATATCACATCTCATGATAGAACTTTTAAATTTACAGATCAAAGACACAATTAACATGAGGATGCAGCTTTCTCAGCCAAAGCCAGAAGAAAAACTATTTACTCTCACAAAGCAGTAAGAAAAAAAGGAACTGAGGAATGCTCTACAGTTAGCAGAAAGAAGAGGCACCCTTACTGTCTTTTCAGTAGAAAGTCTACTTGTTCAGAAGAGAGACTAAGAGGGCAAAGAGTGAGCATGAGGAACAGGTACTGTCCACCCTCACAAAGGAGGGCAGTGAGGCAGCATATAGGGCCTCTAAGCTTCTGAGAGGGTTTTCAAAGGACAGGTGTTTGGAGGGGCTTTTGGTATCAGAAGGAATAGGAAAAGGAAGGGGGAAAGTGGGTCCTCAAGTAGGCAGGAGTAAAAACTGAGGAAGAATAGTTTGTGGGGAAGGGAGATAAAAGGGAGTATCTACCACCACCAAGCTCCTTTGGCTAGGAAAAACTGTCAAGTGTGCCAACATCTGGGTGAGAGAGGTAAGGCATAGGAAAGGCCCTGGGCAGGTGAAGCTGTAATTCCAAAGCTGATCTGGGACTGGCAGCAGGTACTCAGAAATCCAGGTCAAACACAGGGAGGTGAGTGGACACAAAATAAAAACTGGGTGAGTTAGATTTCCCAGTATACTGGTATCAGAGACTCGGAGGAAGCCCTATGCCTATGTAGATAAAGTTAAGAACACTTTGAAAGAAGGTCCCTTGGACCAAGTAATGAGCTAGATGAAAGTCTGGGTAGAGGCCAGTGAAGACTTGGAGCTGATGGGAAGTGGCCACAGAACTGGGTAGGAAGTTATGAGAAGCCTGGGGGAAGAGGGCAGCTGGGTGCCTGGACCATTAAGAAACTGAATTAGGAGGTGGTATCAGGGACCCCAAGGGGTAAGGTCCTAACAGACTGGTGAAGAGCTCCACTCTGGCACCCAGGGTGTGAGTACTTGGTTTATTTGGAGACAGGGACGAGGGAGGGATCAGTGTGGATTCGGGGCTCTCAGCCAAAGGAGGGAGGATGCCCCCCCAGTCTCAGGAGGCTGATCAACCTCTCCTACAGAGGAAACCACCAGAGCGGGGAGGTCCCAGGGTCTGAGAATAGGGGATCGTGTCTCAGGTCTGGCAGAATCTGGCCTGGGCCCCAAGTCTGGGGAAACCAATGGAGAGTTCTTCAGGGTCTGAGAGGGACTGGTGTGGGGCGACAGGTCTGGGGAGGAAGGACCCAGGCCAGAAGACGGCCAGACAAGGCAGGGCTTCCGGATCCCCGGGATTCAAGTCTGGACAGTGTTCAGGGTCTGCCAGGAGCCGGTCACCACAGGCTCTGGGTCCGAGGGGCAGCTCAGGTCTGGGGCTCAAGAGTGTGTGAGACACCGGCGCAGCAGGTCCCGGGTGGAAGGCGCCGGGTGCAGGAGGCCCCGGCGGTGAGGGCCTGGTCCGCGGCTGCGGGCTCGAGGAGCCGAGGGCGGGCACGGCCCGTGAGCGCCGCGAGGAGGCCCTCGGGCCCCGGCCGGCCCGGCCCGGCGCTCACCTGCAGCACCACCTCTACGTCGTACGAGTTCCCCTTGCTCTTCTGGTGGCCGCGGAACTTGGAGCCGCTGTAGAGCAAGCTGGTGGCCACGCCGGGCTGCTGGGTGTTGATGGGCGGCGGCGGGATGAGCGAGGCCGCGGAGGCGGCCGAGGCACCGGCCGGCGGGGGACACTCGGTGCGGACCGGCATCGCGGGGTCCCCCGGAGCCAGGGCTGGGGGGAGGGGGAGAGGAACCGCCGCCGCCGCCGCGCGGGAGCTGAGGAGGGTGGCGGGGAGGGAGGGGCTGGGGCGCGCACGCGCGGGGTGGGGGCAGGAGGGGGCACCACCCGCCCGCTGCCTGCGGACCAAGCTCTCGGGCCGGCACCCGGACCCCGGGACCTGCGAGCAGGGCCTCCCTGTCCTGAGCTGGGTCCCCCTCCCCACTTGCCCTCGCACACACACACACTACCCCTTCCGATTGGCTCGAGAGCGCCGAGGGGGCGGGAGCAGGCTCACGCGGCGCTTCCGCCCATTGGCGGGCGGAGAAAACACGTGGCGAGGTGCGCGAGCTACCTTCTGGGACTTGTAGTCTTCTTCCCGAGGCGCGCGCGAAGGGGGCGGGGCGAGGTGCGTTTGTGATGCTGATTGACTGGGGGTGTGCGCCGGAGGCGCGCGGCCGCGACGGCGCGCCGTAGGTGTCATGTGGAAGATGGCGGCGTCCAGGGGAGGCTGAGGGCTCTGGGAACGTGGTGAAAGGTTTCCTTACAGCCCCAGCGGCTTGCGGCTTAGGGATTCTTTCGCTGTTTCCTGTTTTCTGGTTTCGCTGCACGTGTCCTCCCAGGTCCTGCGGCGCGATGTGGAGGAGTTGCCTTCGGCTGCGAGGCCGTGGGCACTACCTCCTGAACCGGCCCCCGAGTGACCCTATCATCTCAGCGAGTCCGGGGCCAAGTCCCCAGCCCCCGGTCCGGACCTACGCTCCCCCGACAGGTGAGGCCAGGACGTTACCTTTTGGCCAGTGGCCCAGCCGGGCTACACTGGGCTGAGGTCTTCGGCCGGGCAGTGTGGGGTGACTGAGGCAGGGCTTAGGCCCACGAGGTCATTCAGGCTAATCTAATCCTGTTGTAGATGGGAAAGGAGACGGCCCGAAGATTTGCAGCGCAGTCGGGGCAGAGGTAGCGATTGACATTTGGCCTGTGCGGCTTTTCTGGGAGCTTATGGCTTTCCTCTCTTTAATGAGGGAAGTAAGTGTCTTTCTTGTTTTCCCTCGGGAAATTTGGTCTCTGGGTCAGAACTCCCAAGGACACGGAGCAGACTCTGAATTTTGTGTAGGGCAAAGGCTGGCCTGTACTTTGTGTCCCTAGCGCAGATGAACCCCATCCAGTGCACTTTTCTCTGCAGTTTCCAGGTCCTCTATACTAGTGCCCTGCCATAACCCCTGCTTTCTTTGGAGCCTCTTAAGTGGGAGTTGACACCATGCCTCCTTTGTCCACCTGTGACTGTGATAAGGCCTAGAAGAAAGTAGTGGCTCTTTCATTGCCGCTGGAGAGAGACTTGAGGGTAAGAAAGGGAGTGACTGATTTTAGTGAATGAAAAATAGTAATACTCTCCTTCCATTTGATTAGTTTTTCTGTGTTGGGGGCAGGAGACACAATGATCTTCAAGACAGATGTGATATCTACCTGAATGATGTTCACTGGCAAATGCAGAAGGCTACATTATCCTGACTACCCAATGACTTGTAATATACTTGATAAGGGAAGTACAAAGAAGCTGTGAGAACACAAAGAAGAACCTCTTCCTGTTTTGGGGATGTTCAGAGTCTAGAAAGGGCCTGGGGTGAAAGGGCATTTAAGCTGGGCATTGCTCTATGAGTAACAGTTCAGTGATGAGAAGGAGGAAGAGTGTTGGGTGTCTATAGCATATCCAGAGTGACAGCAGGTTGTTATGAGACCTTGCCCTAACATTACCTGCTTCAGGAAATTCAGAACTTCACAGGCAGTTTGGCATTGTGACAGGAATACAAATTGGGGGTCTGGTGCTGGTTTAACTTATGAAGTACTGTGATCTTGGGCATGTAACTACTTCCTCCTTTTTTTTCAGTGAGTTGAAGCTGTAGTGGCCTGTGAGGATCCTTCTGTCTGTTAGTTCCATAACTTCATACAAATGGGGAAGGAGTTTGGATGTAGCAGGAAACTGAGGTTTCATCTATCCTCAAGTGAAGGACCTGGAAGTGGGCAAAGCACAGCTAGTAAAGAGGAAGAAGGGTGTGGTGGCATGCATCTTTAGTCCCAACTACTTCAAAGGCTGAGGTTGGAAGATCACTTGAGTCCAGGAGTTCAAGGCCAGCCTACACAACCAACTTAATGAATGTCAAAACAAACAAACAAACAAAAAACAAAAGGAAAGGAAAAAGGAAGGGCATCCCAGGGAGGCACAACACAGCTACAAAGAATATAGTCAGATGTAAACCAAGTTGGCAAAAGCAAAGAGTTAATTTAGGTGAGTGGATGCTTATTTTCTAGTATGATAGCACTTGATCTACCATCTTCTTTTCTTTTGTACTGGAAGCTTCCTAGTTTATAGTTTAGGATCTTGGAAGGTGATACATGGTAGGTTGTCAATGTGAAAGAAAATAGGAAGATATGCATGAGGCCCAGGGGGAGGGTTACATAAACCAGGCCTCATGCTCTGCAAAGGCTTTACCAGTTGTGAGATTTTTGCGTGTCTTTGGATTGGTGGAAGGTTAAACCCAAGTGGGTCCTTTCTGATGAAAACTGAAGTTTGCACAGTGTTTGAATGTGGCACCTTAGAAATGTTTGTACCATTGAAAGTCATCAAAAAGAGAGAAAGGGTTTAGGAATGGCGCTGTAGGTCAGTGGTAAAGTGCCTGCCTCGCATGTGTGGGGCACTGGGTTCGATCCTTAGCACCACATAAAAATAAATAAAGATATTGTGTCCATCTACAACTAACAATAAAAATTAAAAAATAAAAATTGAAAAAAAGAGGGATGGTTTAGACAAGGGTCACTGAGGCCTTGGAGGAGGAGACCTCTGTGAGGCTCTTGTGGCTCATCAGATCTGTACCAATTTGCAGAGGTCTGGTGACTATCTGGAGGGAGAGATATTCTGGAGAACCAGCATATCTAGCTCATGCAAACACCCAGTGATGGCAAGGCTGGAAGTCTTGCCTCTACCATTTATAAGTTATTTATCATTGGGCAAGACAGCCTCTGAGTCTCTACCACTTCTTAGGCATTCCTGCCCTATCTTTTGCATAGGGTTATGATGTGGATTAAGGGAGATTTGTAGTCTAGGTCAAAGGTCCAGGCTGCCACCTTTTTTGTCAATAAAGTTTTACTGGAATACAGCCACATTGTTTCCTTCACATCTTGTTTATGACAGCTTTCATTATTGTGGCAGAGCTAAGTTGCAATAGAGTTTGTATGGTCTGCACAGCCTAGAATATTGTCTGGCTCTTTGCAGAAAAAGTTTGACAACCTCTACTATATTGAGAGCAATTTGGAAAATGGTACTTTTATACATTTGGTCAGAAGAATATTTTAACAGCTATATGGAGATAATTCATTCACCATATAGTACAATCATTTAGTATAAATTCAGTGGTTTTTAGTGTATTCATGGAGCGTCAACCATTACCACAGTTTTTTTTTTTTTAAAGAGAGAGTGAGAGAGGAGAGAGAGAGAGAGAATTTTTAATATTTATTTTTTAGTTCTCGGCGGACACAACATCTCTGTTGGTATGTGGTGCTGAGGATCGAACCCGGGTCGCACGCATGCCAGGCGAGCGCGCTACCGCTTGAGCCACATCCCCAGCCCGACCATTACCACAATTTTAGAACATTTTTATCACATCCAAAAGAAATCTGCCTTTACCCCTTTCATTCCCCTGGTCCTGGGCAACCATTATTTTAATTCCCTCCTTTATAGATCTCCCTGTTTTGGACATTTCATAAAAATAAAATGTAGTCTTTTTTAACTGGCTTTTTTTCACTTAGCATGTTTTTAAAAAAGGCTTATCTGTGTCATATCATGTATTAGTATTCCATTCTTTTTTATTGACAAATAACATTCTGTTGTACAGGTATAACACTTTTTTTCATCCATTTATTGACATATAGGTTATTTCTGTCCTTTATTTGTTATGGATAATGCTGCTGTAAACATTTGTGTAAATATTTTGTGTGAGTTTTTATTTCTCATAGGTATATACCTAAAATATATTACGAGGTAAAAATGGTAACCCTTTAACTTTTTAAGGACCTGCTAGACTGTTTTCTAAAGTGGCTGTACCATTTTACATCTCCAATAGTAGGGTTCCAACTTCTCTACATCCTTGACAATGCTTGTTATTCATATCTTTTTGATTATAGCCATCTTAAAAGTGTGAAGTGGTTGTGATATGTATTTCCCTGATGACTAATGAGATCAAGCATTTTTTCATGTACTTGTCCATTTGTGTATTTTCTTTGAAGAAATATCCATTCAAATCCTTTGGCCATTTTTAATTGTTTTTTTTTTTTACATTTTTGTTATTGTGTTGAAGGATTTCTTTATATATTTTAACAGAAGAATTTTGATACCTGAAAACAGCTGGTTGGAACTGTCCCAGGGTTACAGATGGAGGGATGTCTAGATTTAAAATTTCAGCTTTGAGGCTTAAGGCCCACCAGATGGCACTGTTTTAAAAGATAAAAGATGTTGCCACAGTTCTGAGACCAGCACTTCCTCTTCTTGGGGCATTGTGGGAATTGTAGTTCCTGAGGCTTTGAATATTTCTGAAGAAAAGGCCATCCTGGAAATTGTGACTCACAGAAAGATCACTCACTGGTCCATAAAGACTAAGATAAGAGGATTGTATGGGGAAGTGACACAGAAGACTGCTTGTCTCTCTATGGATTGCAGCAACTTCACAGGAAAGAGGAACCCAAAAGAACATTAATCTCCCATTCATCCCTCTTCATAGGGGCAGTTTTAACAGTTATTCTCTGCTTAACTAACCTATTTTCTTGTGGCCATCTTTTTAAATTTAGCATTGTTTCACATACCAATTTCTTTGCATCTACACAGTGCACAAAACTGTCTCTGAAAAAGCACTGTGTCTGTTTTTGCCACAGATATCTGTAAAGGGACCTTTCATACTCAATGTATATCCTGATTCTGTAGGATCCTACAAAGCTTTGCTGTTTCTTTTGTCTTTAAAGGTAGCATTCCTGTTGATGGCGGCTAATCATGTATTCAATGGCATTTGGAAGCTTCCTAGGCTCCCAGCTTGTCTTATGTGACCCATGGCCTTTGAGAGCCTAGGTGAAGAGTCTCCATCTTTTTGACGTTGTTGGGTCTCATGAATCCCACCAGATGAATTGTCCAGATTCCATTCATCTTTGCCTGTATGAACTCCTTACTTGGCTGTCTTTGTTCTCCTTACTGTGACTTACAAGTCCCCCTGTCTCTGCAAGTCTGGCTTCTACCACCCTCTCTGGACATTTCTAACCATTCTCTGCTGGACAGCTCCAGTCTTCTTCTGATCATCTTTTTAGTTCTCCAAACCTCTGTGCTATCCTGAAGGTCTGTACCTTCATGCAAGTTATTTCAATTTTTGGAAACTGTTTCCACCCACGTCCTCCCCAAACAAATCAGTCAATGAGCTTTGGTAACTCCTGCTTCTTCTTTGGGTTACAGATGAAATCTGACTGCTTGGAGATCTTCCTGCAGCCCAGGATAAGATCAGCCTTCCTCAGTCTGTATGTCTGTCATCCCCTGTGCTCTCATCATTGTGCCTGGTTTAGTGTCTCCACTAGACAGTAAGAGCCTCAAGGGCACATCCCATCCCCAGGACTGTCTCATATCCTGGACTGTGATCAGTACTCACTGAAGTATACTTCAAGACTGGAGTGTGCCTCTCTGAATGACAGTTCTTTTTTCAGAAGAACCCCATCTGAAACATGACCATACATGTGCCTGTCTTCAAATCTGAGGACTAGGAGCCTTTGGGCTCCTTTTGCCCTTCTTCCATCTCTTTACTGTGTGGTTTTCTCCCGTGTTGAGCAATTTTGGTCTTTCCTTCCCTGCCCTTCTATTCATCCTACTCCCTTCCAGTTTTTTCTTATTCAGATACAGCAAAGCTGGACAGCACAACAGAATTAAAAAAAAAACTTCTCTCGGGCTGGGATTGTAGCTCAGTGGTAGAGCGCTCATCTAGCACATGCAAGGCCCTGGGTTTGATCTTAAGCACCACATAAAAATAAATAAATAAAGGTATTGTGTCCAACACTACAATTAAAAAATAGATATTTTTTTTAAATAAAAAAAAAATTCTCTTATGTGAAACTCAGATGCCCTAGCAGTTTTTGGAGGTCTTCAACAAATGGTGTTGGGAAAACTGGAAATCCATTTGCAACAAAATGAAACTGAATCCCTTTCTCTCGCCATGCACAAAAGTTAACTCAAAATGGATCAAGGAGCTTGATATCAAATCAGAGACTCTGCGTCTGATGGAAGAAAAAGTTGGCTCTGATCTACATATTGTGGGGTCGGGCTCCAAATTCCTTAATAGGACACCCATAGCACAAGAGTTAATAACAAGAATCAACAAATGGGACTTACTTAAACTGAAAAGTTTTTTCTCAGCAAGAGAAACAATAAGAGAGGTAAATAGAGAGCCTACATCCTGGGAACAAATTTTTACTCCTCACACTTCAGATAGAGCCCTAATATCCAGAGTATACAAAGAACTCAAAAAATTAGACAATAAGATAACAAATAACCCAATCAACAAATGGGCCAAGGACCTGAACAGACACTTCTCAGAGGAGGATATACAATCAATCAACAAGTACATGAAAAAATGCTCACCATCTCTAGCAGTCAGAGAAATGCAAATCAAAACCACCCTAAGATACCATCTCACTCCAGTAAGATTGGCAGCCATTATGAAGTCAAACAACAAGTGCTGGAGAGGATGTGAGGAAAAGGGTACTCTTGTACATTGCTGGTAGGACTGCAAATTGGTGCGGCCAATTTGGAAAGCAGTTTGGAGATTCCTGGGTAAGCTGGGAATGGAACCACCATTTGACCCTGCTATTGCCCTTCTTGGACTATTCCCTGAAGACCTTAAAAGAGCATGCTTCAGGGATACTGCCACATCGATGTTCATAGCAGCACAATTCACAATAGCTAGACTGTGGAACCAACCCAGATGCCCTTCAATAGATGAATGGATAAAAAAAAATGTGGCATTTTTACACTATGGAATATTACGCAGCACTAAAAAATGACAAAATCATGGAATTTGCAGGGAAATGGATGGCACTAGAGCAGATTATGCTTAGTGAAGCTAGCCAATCCCTAAAAAACAAATACCAAATGTCTTCTTTGATATAATGAGAGCAACTATGAACAGAGTAGAGAGGAAGAGCAGGAAAAAAAAAGATTAACTTTAAACAGAGACATGAGATGGGAGGGAAAGGGAGAGATAAGGGAAATTGCATGGAAATGAAGGGAGACCCTCATTGCTATACAAAATTACATATAAGAGGTTGTGAGGGGAATGGGAAAATAAACAGAGAGAAATGAATTACAGTAGATGGGGTAGAGAGAGAAGATGGGAGGGGAGGGGAGGGGGGATAGTAGGGGATAGGAAAGGTAGCAGAATACAACAGTTACTAATAGGGCATTATGTAAAAATGTGGATGTGTAACCGATGTGATTCTGCAATCTGCATTTGGGGTAAAAATTGGGAGTTCATAACCCACTTCAATCTAACATATGAAATATGATATGTCAAGAGCTTTGTAATGTTGTGAACAACCAATTAAAAAAAAATTCTCTTATGTGAAACTCAGATGCCCTAGCAGTTTTTGGAGGTTCAGCCCTGTTCAGTCAACTTCTGCCCCAGTTTACTCCTCTAGTGCCAGTCTCAGGCCCATTTCCCAGGCCTGCACTGGGCAGTGTGTTCGTGTGCTCACTGGCATGTGGCACTGTCAGCTGGCACTTCCTGCTTACTTAGGAAAAATCCTTCCCAGTGTTGAGTCAGAGCGCTGCCCAGCCAGGGCATCAGAAAACACAAGGGACATAGCCTAGATACCTTTTTACAGACCAAAGACAGGAAAGGAGGCCTCAGACCCATTGTCTAACCTGCAATTTGAATAAGACCAGACATCAGATAAAATAGGGAAACTAAAAAACTCTTCGGTGGTAGAATCCTATTTTGGTGTCAAATGTGTGATAGAATGAGTGTTATGATTTCAGATGAGAGTGATAAATTGTGCCAGATCACCTGGGCAGCCAGATCTGATCAACCTAAAAAAAAAAAAAAGACAAAGATTTTTATCTGTTAGTCATTATTGTATCCCGAGTGCCTAGAATAGCACCTGACACATAGTGGGCATAGTTTTGTGGGAAAAACTTTGGGCCTTAAGTTTACTAGTAAGTCACAGTGGAAATGTAGTTTTGGTTTTTCCATATTTAAGGATTAACAATGACAAATGAGATGTAAGCAAATAACCAGTATGATGTGGAAAACCTAAAAATAATGTTTGGAGTAAAACTACACGTCCTCTCTCCATTACCCTTTCCCCCTAGTATGCATACATACCAGGTTCTTCAGAATTTTCATAAAGAAAATATTGAACACAGACTTTTCCCATTCTTGAAGGAAATGTTTAAAGTTCCTGTTGAATACACAAGCAAGCTGGTTAATTAGGTTAATTAATTGGAGAGGGAAGATGGGAAATGCTCCTGGGAGCTTTACTTTCTGCCTGTGTACCACACACACGCACATGTGCACACACTCTGGCTTCTCAGTTATTCCTTCTTACAGACATCAGAGCCTTGTCTGAAAGACTCTGGCTTTAGACACCAACTTTAGATTTGGTTGTGTTATTCTGGTCCCAGAAGGGTGGAAGGTGGTAGTGAGCATACTTGTTATTAAAGCAGAAGGTGTTGGAAATCTGTCAGGTCACACAGTCTGCAGCTCCAAGAAGCCCCTGATCAGACTTGCCCTTGGGCTGGGAAACTGGCAGAGGCATGACCAGCATGTCCCATTCCTTCCTCATCTCTAGAGAGCAGATGCTTCCCTCCCCCCAGCTTTAATCAGAAGTCGTTGATTACACTGCAGAGTAGGGCAGACCTTGAATGGTGATATGAAAATCAAGGCAATCAATCAGCATTAACAGTAATGGTGCAAGCTGGTCTTATAGCCCTGTGAGCCCACTTGACGTTATTTTAAATGCCTTTCTAAAAAATCTTTCTTACAGAAAGGAAGAGGTTTTATCAGAATGTCAGCATCACACAGGGTGAAGGTGAGTGTCTAAAATTTTGACGGCCTCCTTTTTTTTTTTTTTTTTTTTGTGAATGGTTGGAAACATTTTTCATCTCCAGCTGGTTCAGTGGCGAGATTATCCTTCGCACTTTTGTCAGATACGTTTCTGTAAGGGACTCAGAGTTGTCTTTGTCTGCATCAATTCAAGTGGCTAAATATAGGAATGGTCACCCGATTCCACTTCACAATCCCTGAGAGTGTTTTATTTGATCTTTCAAGGTGGCTTTGAGATAAATCTGGACCACAGGAAGCTGAAAACTCCCCAAGCCAAGCTCTTTACGGTCCCCAATGAGGCCTTGGCTATCGCAGTGGCCACCGAATGGGACTCCCAGCAGGATACCATCAAGTTCTACACCATGCACCTGGTAACAAGTTCACAGCACCAGCTTACACCCTGATACCTGTGAGGGGCTTCCAGACTACCTGGCAAAATTTAGACCCCTTTTCAAATTGTGACATGTCCCTGGGGATAGGCCTCCGTGGGCCTGGGCTGTCACCACAATCACCTTCTCTCAGTCATTGAATAGGCCAACCTCTTTCTCTATCTGGCTTGGGCAACTGCGGTTCCCTCTGTTTGGAACAGCATGCTAGGTGGCCTGTTCCTCCTCTGTTCAGGACAGATGTCACCTTTGCTGACTGTCCAGCTCTCTTATTTTTGATTCTAGCAGCTGGCCATTTATTACAGCAGCTGGCCATTTGTTTCATCAGCACTTAGTGTGTAATGATCTGCTTTATGTTTGCATGTTTATTGTCTCTCTCTTCTGCTGCACGTCTGCAGGGGCCATGTCTCTTTTATTCACGAGCTCCAACAGGAAGTTTAGATGGTACCAAAAAATATTGGTTGGGTGCAGGAATCACCAAGGCAGGTAGGTAAGACGAGGAAGACTCTGTGTAGAGATGGATCACTGAGGCACAAGGGTGGCAGAGGAGGGAACAGGGTCTGCCAGACTCATTAGGTTCAGCCTCTGTAGCCCCCACATTGTGACCTTGGGCACCATGTCCCGCATCTGTAAAAGATGAGTGATAAAAGAACCCACCCCAGAATTGTGGGCTGGATTGTGATGAGATAACACATAGAAAACACTTAGCATGGTCCCTGAAGTAGGGCAGGCACTCAGTCAATATGAGTTAGTAGTTCTCATCGTGGTCATTGTTTGCTTGACATACAAACCCAGGGGGCTTCCCCACAACATCACAGCCCTCTGAGTTAGCACCTGCTCTCTGGCTGTCTGATGAAATGAGGGTGTTAGGGCTACAAACAGTTTGAGAAACTTAAGAAACCTATTGTTGGGGCTGGGGATGTGGTTCAAGCGGTAGTGCCTGGCATGCGTGCGGCCTGGGTTCGATCCTCAGCACCACATACAAACAAAGATGTTGTGTCTGCCAAAAACTAAAAAATAAATATTAAAATTCTCAAAAAAAATTAAAAAAAAAAGAAACCTATTGTTGGTAAGGCAAACCTGGCATAATAATCTTGATCCCCGTTTGGATAATTTTTTTTTTCTTTCTAAGGTGTTATGGGAGCCATCTGGTAAAGGCTTTGAGTTTCCTGATTGTTTACATGTCTTATTTATTTTGTATCTGAGGATGTATTTCACCTCTCTTTGCCTCAGTTTTCACATCTTTAAACTGGGTATAATAGTACCTGCTCCAAATTGTTATTGTGAGGATGAAGTTAAACATAGCAGAGCCTGGCAATAAAGAGCAGGAGACCTGGGAGACATTCCCTAATCCAGGGCTATGAGAGTCCCATGAGTCCCTTTGAGCACACACATAGCTTTAAGCATGGGTCCTGGCTCCTGGATGCTCTCTGTGAATATGCTGCTGCCAGGCCTCTGAAAACACTTGGGGTTGAGAACACTTTGGTTCTCACTCTGCTGCATCAGATGGAGTGTCCTCAGGAGAGCAGAGCTTTTGTCTGGGACTGGCAGGTGGTGATGGGGCACTTTCTGCTTTTGATTCAGACCACATTGTGCAACACATCCTTGGACAACCCAACCCAACGCAACAAGGATCAGCTGATCCAGGCAGCTGTGAAGTTTCTGGACACTGACACCCTCTGGTAATTGACATTTAGATGAGCAGTCCCCTTGGGCCATGCAAGTCCCCTGGGCTATTTTGACTTATTTGCCCAGAGAGTTCTTGGTAGAAGAGGCAGGCCCTTTCCTGTATCCTCACAAGGTGGACAGGTTCCTGTTCCAGCTTATTTGACTGGCCCCCAGCTGTTCTGCAGATCCATAGGAGGAAGACTTCTCAGGCTACTAGAACATGGAGTGTTCCTTGGGTTGGGGTCAGCAGGGAGGAGGTGCATGTAACTCTTATAGGTTCCAGCACCATAGCTCGCTTGCCAGCCCCCACCAGGGTCTCTGACCCTGACTTGTGCCCACTAGCACATTCTTGGGTTGGCTTCCCTACCATTACAGATGGTGATAGTCGGGATCTAAACTCCTCTAGTTCTCAATTCTCCATTTGTGTCTATGTTCTTTGGCTAATTGTGCAGGAAGCAGAACACATTCAACTTAGCTCAGGGAAAAAAAGCATTTCTTGCCAGGTGTGGTGGCACACACCTGTAATCCCAATGACTTGGGAGGCTGAGGCAGGCGGATCACTTAATTTGAGGCCAGCCTCAACAACTTAGCAAGACCCTGTCTCAAAATTAAAAATAAAAAGGGATAGATATGGCCGGCATGGTGGTGCGTGCCTGTAATCCTAGAGGCTTGAGAGGCTGAGGCAGGAGAATTACAAGTTTAAAGCCAGCCTCAGCAACTTAGTGAGGCCCTAAGTAACTCATGAGACCTTGCCTCTAAATAAAACACAAAAAGGGCTGGGGATGTGGCTCAGTGGTCAGTGCCTCTGGATTCACTCTGCAGTACCAAAAAAAAAAAGTGTTTGTGGGGTGCTAGGGATGTAATCTTCAGACTTCCCAAAAAGGGATGTTCTTGAAAACTATACAGGAGTCCTGACAGTAATGAAGGAATATCAAACCATCAGGGAAACAGCTTGAGGATCCTAGAAGCCAGAGCTCCTACCATCTCCTCCCTGCTGGTTGTGGGTTGGGTAGAGGCAGGAAAGTCCCTCCACTCATCTGCACCTCCTAGCAAGCAGCCCCCCTCCTCCACACACTCATGACCTCTTTGCTTCCCTCTGCTTACATGAGAATGTGACTTTCCATAGTGCCACCTGGGGTTCCTGTCCCATGAGGCTTTGCAGCTCAGCTCCCCTCAACTGACTCATCTCTGTATCTCTTGGTTTAAACAAGTGGCACAGCCTGGCTTCTAGGTTGGTTTTCTCTGGTCAAGCCTCCATGCCAAGAGGTGGGTGGGCTCCTGTGGTCCTGTGGCCAAGAGCACAGTGTCTTGGAAGTCGGAAGGCAGGGATGCTATTATTGAGTTGCTGGCATAGTGTTCATATCCAGTGGCTCTGGATCCCAGGTTGCAATTATTAGGTTGCATCTGTTTTCCATTAACACTAATGTGGTACTGCAAACTTGGACCTGTCAAAATATTGGGGAGTATTTAAGACGGTGGTTCACAAACTCAAACTTAAATTAGGATGCCCTAGAAGGTTTTTTAAAATGTTGGGCCCCACCCCAAAGGTCTGATTTCAGTAGATATGGGAAGTGGCCTGAGAATGTGCTTTGCTTACAAGTACCCAGGGAAGGCCGATGCTGCTGGCCCTAGGGCCACATATGGAGAACCATGGCTTTAGGGGACAAGACTTGGGGCACTGGATTGGTGGTGGAAATGGTTTTGCTGTTGCCCTGTGTTCTTCCTTTTCTATCACTGAATGTTGGAATTGTACTTTTTTATTAAGTGATTTTTTACAATGAATTAGCTACAGAGTGGAAGAGCCAGAGACATTAGTGGAACTTCAAAAGAATGAGTGGGATCCAATCATAGAATGGGCCGAGAAAAGGTAAGATGCACAGCCCCACAGAGAACATTGAGTGGGCCTGGTTTGGGCAGCATGCTGGCAGATGTCACATGTACCCAGTGCCCTTAGCTAGCCAGCTTTCTGAGTTCAGAGTGCCTTAGAAGTCAGCTCCCATTAGATGTCTGGGGATAGGGTCCCCTTGGAAAAATATGTTCCTCAAATTCATGTCAGTCACCATGCACTGAGCACCTATTACAGAGCATATTGTATCTCATAGGGGCAACTCTGGGTCCTTAGGAGGTACCAGAGACCCCAGGCCCCCTTCCTTCACATGTCAGACCAGCAGTGTTGGTTTGAATCCCAGCTCTGCCACTGTTAGCCATTTGACTTTGGACTAGTGAGTTGATCTCTCTGATCTTCAATTTCCTTGTTTGTAAATGGGGCCAATCTTTCCTACCTCAAGGTGTCGGGAAGAGTCAGTGATAAAGGTAGTGCTTAGCATCCTGCAGGGCACACAGTAAATGCAATTACTATACATTTATGTATATATACTATACTAAACAGTTTGTAAGATTATGTATACACATGGAGAAAAATCAGGGTAGTTTTCTACAAAATTATAGGTAACATCCTATGGATTTGGAATTGATGATACCCAATATTTTTCCTTGACAGGAAGACTCTTTTGAGTGCAAAATTGAATAGATATTGATGTGGTGGCAAAATAAATTCCATTTCATTTCAAGAGAAATGTGGAAGGGCTGGTGTCCATGGCACAGCCTTATCCATAGTATCTTGTATTTTTTTGATGAGGTTCGGCAGTCTGTCCCATTCCACCAGTCTGTCACATTCATCTGCTACATGTTTCCTGTGTGCTCACAATAAGTTTTAAAGGGAAAGGCAGAACTAGAATTCTATAGGAGCAGATAAAATGTAACGGTTATGTTAAAAGAAATGTGACAATACAGTGCCATTTTAGAATAACACTAATTGAGGTGCCTGGAGATCTTTGCAGTAGTACAGAATCATCAAGTGTTTGTGACAATTGAGATATCCAATCTTTAATAGTTCCCAGAAAAATCTAGCCTTTTTCCTACATTCAGTCTGTATTATTAGAAATTTTGTAGGGATATTTTTTTAAACAATAGAAAAAAATCCAGTGATATATGAAAGAATTACAAAAATTATTTTTACTCCATTATGTATGTTTTTCCTCCATTTATGGTGTGTATGTGTGTGTGTGTGTGTGTGTGTGTTTGCTGGACCCCAGAGCCTCATGCATGCTGGGTGCTGCCTCTACTATTGAACACACCCTAGCCTGTTGTTGATTATTCCTGAACATGCCTCTTCTCATGACTCCGAAATCACAGATGAAAACCAAAGCCTTGAATACTGTAGAGTCTTAATAAATGGAAAAAATAATTGAGTGATACAGGACATATACAAACATTATTTTAAGGAAAATGCTATTTAAAAGAAATCTTTTATGGCCTCAAATGTGCAAAAGTTTTTTTTTAAAGATTTAAAGAACAGGTTACCTACACATTTGATGAAGATTCCAGGCAATTGAGTTAGTGTTTCAGGCCCCTGCACCCAACTGAGCTCCTGTTCACAGGAATCAGCAATGCACCTTCATTTAGGGTAGTTTCTTGCTTGCTTTTCTTTGCTTTTGAGGGTTAGAAAATTAGGCCAGGAGGCCACATAGGGGAAGTTGCTTCCAGAGTCCTTAAGACTAGCCCCTTGACCACATGCCCTGAAGGGGTATATACATACTCAGTAGTTTGCTTCCAGTGAAAAACTGGGCTGCTTTTGGGACACAGCATGCCAGGGACATGTTGCAGCCTTTTCCTTTCAGATATGGTGTGAAGATTGGCTCCTCCACCAGCATAATGGGACCTAGCATCCCTGCACAGACTCGGGAGGTGCTCACCAGCCACCTGGCATCTTACAACATGTGGGCCTTACAAGGTATGCACTGAGGTTCTGTGGGCCTGAGGGCAGGTGTGATACAAGTGATGCCACCCTGTTAGCTCAGCTCCAGGCTCACACCCTTCCAGCAGAAAGTAGGGTTTCTATTTTCCAACAGAAGCCTCAAGTTCTCATCTCCTTGGCCCGACCATCTGTGAAACAAGTCATTGGGTAGGAGTTTGGGGGAATATACTGACTAGCAAGGATCAGGTCATGTTCCCACCCAGGGATGAGCAGAGGTGGGTCGACCTCGAGGAAGGCCAGAAGAATGGGCTAAACCCCAGGTGGGCCCTGGGTCGATCTCCCACTCCTGGCACCTTTGCCCCGTTTACTCCTGTTCTTATAAGAGGTGCAGGGACTCATGAAGAATTAGGCTAAAGCAACTGCCCTGTTTTGTATCTTGATGTGGTTTGTGTCCCTGCAGGGATTGAGTTTGTAGTGGCCCAACTCAAGTCCATGGTACTGACCTTGGGTCTGATTGACCTACACCTGACTGTGGAGCAGGCTGTGCTGCTGTCACGCCTAGAGGAGGAATACCAGGTGAGGTGCCACATCTTGGGTCCCCATCTCACCCCTTCCTATTACACACTAACCTATGTGGGGTGTGGCCAACCTATCTGAATTTTTTTTTTCTATAGTAGAGGGGATTGAATCCACGGGTGCTTTCCTGCTGAGCTACATTCCCAACCTGCTTCTTCCTCTTCTTTTTTTTTTTTTTTTTTTGAGATAAGGTCTCGCTAAGTTTCCCAGACTGGCCTTAAACTGCAATCCTCTTGCCTCAGCCTCCTGAGTAGCTGGCATTACAGGCATCTGAAATATTTTTATGTAAACCTGGGCTTTATTATTTTTATGTACATACAGAAATCAAAACTAAGGACCAATAAAAGTATTATTGGGGCTGGGTTTATGGCTCAGTGGTAGAGCACTTGCTTACCATGCTCAAGGCCCTGGGTTCTATCCCCTACACCACAAGGAAAAAATTTGAAAAATGCTCAGCATTCCCCTCACATTCCCTTCTCATTAGTCTGATTAGGTGAAGGCTGTGCTTGGCTGTGCTTTTCTCATTCTACATATGGGGAAACTGAGGCACTAGGTCATACCTCTGGCAAATATTCTAGTTGGGATTTGAACCCAGGACTGAGTGACTATAGGACCAAGGCCTCAGCTCTCACTCTGTGCCTGAGAGTTCATAGGCCTCATATGCCCTGCAGAGCAGGCCCTGTGGAAATGACTGAGGACCTGCTTGCGCTCTTAAGTCAGTGAAGCAATTACACCTTGACATTTCATCTGACCAACAAAGGAGCATGGGGGTGGGTAGCCACTGTTTGTACACAAGTTTTCATTTAATGGGCTCAGAATTAAGGTTTTGCTGTACTGTTGTATGCATTTTTTAACTGAAAATTATGTGTCCTTGTAGTCGTTTTGTTCCTGATGACGTTATTCCTCAAACCTCAGGTTAATTGCTATTATGAGTTGGTTCCTAGTGTGTGATAAAAACCTTTTTTGGAATGTTTAGTCTTCTGCTCGGATAAATGCCAGAGACAAAGCCATTTCTGTTTAGCAGAAAAGCCTACCCATTCTCTAGCTGTCAGAACCAATTTCATGGGAAAGGGGTGACTGTAAGGGTTGTGGGGTTGCTGGGGAGCCAAAAACCTGGGTTCCTGTCTGGGCTCTGCTTTTGACCATGGGACCCATGCCAGCCTATCATCCTGAATTTTGCAATCCTGCATAACTAGGATTATGGATTTGATGGTATAAATTGAAGGTAAAAATCCCCTTCATCTACTATATTATAATTGTGCAAATTGCGATTGGATAGCCAGAAATGCAGATATCTTGCGTTGAGTGGCAGATTCTGCCGGGAAGGAGCCAGCAGGCTCAGATTGGAGTCACATTGATGTCTGGACAGCCCCAGTGTGCCCAGAGTTTCCTCCCTCTTTTCAGAGTCCTGGAGAACATGTACAGAGCAGAGACCTCTGCGGTATAGTAACTCCCCAGGAGTCAGAACTGAGGCCTCATGTGGCCTTGCTTGATTTATTTATGCCACCCACATGGAGAGGATACTTGCAGCCCTGCATGGCAACACAGCTCATAGGAGATGACAGTTTGAGTGCTTGCGTAGCATGCATGAGGCCTTGGGCCTGGGTTTAATCTCCAGCATCCCAGACCAAAAGAAGTGGGGGGGGTTGCAGGATGACAGTTGGCAGGCCACCTCACATAAACCTCCTAGTAGGAAGTGTGGGCTAAGGGATAGCACACAGGTCAGGCTGCCTCTGCGGGACTTGTGTGGTCTGGTTTAGCCATTGGCCCTAGGACTGGATATACTACTCCCAGACCACCCACACCCCAGAGAGAACAGGGCCTTCCCTGGCCACCTGGGTGTTCTTTTTTCTCCATACTGGGGACTAAACTGAGGAGCACTCTGCCACTGAGCTATCTCCCCACCCCTTTATTCATTTTATTTTGCAATAGAGTCTCACTCTATGTCGCCCACAATAGCCTTGATCTTGTGATCTTCCTGCCTAAGCCTCCAGAGTAGTTGGGATACAGGTGTGCACCACCACACCTGGCTTACCGGGTGTTACTCCATGCATCCACTTGTTTTGGTAAGATCAGAGCCTGCTGCCTTCAGCCCAGAGATGGGATTGAAATGTGGCTCAGGTCAGCAGGCTACAGGTCTAGCCATTTACCCAGCGCTTGTCTTGTCCTCCTCTCAGATCCAGAAATGGGGCAACGTTGAGTGGGCCCATGATTACGAGCTGCAGGAACTGAGGGCCCGTACTGCTGCTGGCACCCTCTTCATCCACCTCTGCTCCGAGAGCTCCACGGTCAAGCACAAGCTCCTGCAGGAGTGAGGCCTGGACTACTGGAGGGAGCCTGCCGTGTTCACATTTCCCCCATCCTGGGACATCTCGGACCACACCTGCAGGCTCCCCTCACCTTTGGGGCTTAACCTTGCTCAGCACCACCCTGAGATGTCCCCGAGACACACAGTGATTGTCTGAAGGTCAGCCTGATTGCAACCTGGGGGCCCCTGACCTGGCCAGGCGTGAGTGAGGGGGATGAATTGTACAAATGACTTTCTCTTGATCCTGATTTTATTAAAAATTTCTTCACCCATTTTCATCTGTGTCTCTACATTTCTCCATTCTTGTTTTGTCACCAAGATTGAACAGCTTATCTTCCATGGCACATTTTAATATCTGCTGCCCATGGTCAGGAGCCTCATGCAGGGGAAACAATCATGTCACCAACAGACAACTCTATTTGTGTCTTCAGTCCTCAGCCTAAAGGCTTTTTTCCCCCTCATTTTCATCAAACAGTCGTTTGAAAGTGAGTTCTTCTTGGTCTAAACTGGTTGTTTCCATTTTTTTCCTACTGTTCTAGAGGAAAAAAAAGATTTACTCTTGAAAATAGAAAGTATGTGGTTTCTGGGTTAAAAGTCGGATGGTTCTGGCAAGGCCACCTGATGTACACTGCTTTTAGTCTGGCTCTAGAATGTCCCCCAAAGGCCCGTGCATTCCAGACTTGTTCCCCAGAGTGGCACTGTTGGGAGGTGGAACCTTAAGAGATGGGGACTAGAGAGAGGTGTTTAGGTCATCGAGGATGTGCCCTTGAGAGGGGTGTGGGACTCCAGCCCCTTCCTCTTCCTCTCTTGCTTTCTGGCCAGAAGTGAGCAGTTTTGTTCTACCTTGCACTCCTGCCGTGATGTGCTGCCTCACCACAGGCTCCAAATCAATAAGGCCAAACAACCATGGACTGGACCCTCTGAAAATGTGAGCCAAAATAAACCTTTCCTGTTTATAAATGGTTTATCTCAGCTATTTGTTATAGTGACAGAGAGCTGACTATGCACATTTCTGCTCATCTTCCACATGGTAGTCCTGAGTGTCCCCCAACACAGCCACTTCCATGGTCCTAGCAAGCCATGGAGTGGTAGCAGGTACCATTTCCTGGTACCATGTTCAGTGGAAGAGCAGTAGGGAGAGTGTGGGCCTCACAGCAGAGTCTGAGCTCCATGTCTTCACATGTTTATATAATAAAATGTCATTACCCCTGGTCACAGGGCATTGACCCCATGCTCATGCCTCTCTATTTCACACACACACACTCTGAACTCCTCAACGATACTCCAAGGAGGTACTGTCACAGATGAAGGTCAGGCAGCAAAGGTGACATCATAGGGCTAGGATGGCCAGCCTGCACCCTTAACTCCTGGAGGATCATTGGGTCCCTATAGCCAAGCACTGGGCCATAGGGAGCCGTGTCCTTTGCCTTGGAGGGCTGGCTCAGCCTCCAGCATTGTGGTGGGAGCCTTGGCCTCCCTTGCTTCCCTGGTCCTCAGCACCCAAAGAGGGGAGGGCTATGTGCACATCTGCAGCCTGTTCTGGGTACAGCACTCAACAGACATCTGCTATTCTGTCACAAGCATACCTCCAGCTAACCACTGGCCATCTTGGGACCCACTCTTACAGACTGGCCAGGACTGCTATTCCTCCTCATCTTTTTTCTTGTTCATATATAGATGTGGATATTCTCTCTCTCTCTCTCTCTCTCTCTCTCTCTAAGAATAGGAGAAAGGTGACATAAATCCTTTATTTTTCTCTGTATTTGGAACTTTTTCCACGGGTGGGGAGGAATAGTGTCAAGAAGAGACTTGGGTTAGGAATTCCCAGTAACTCTCCCCAGACGGCTGGTGAATTGAGCCCGCTCCTCAGGTAGGGCTGTCGCGTGTTTTGAAGAGGACCCCTGGCATCTAATCTACGATATCGACGCATTCCAGGTTGTCCAGCTCGTTCTGCATGTGGTCAATGTATTGATTGATTTCTTTCACTCGCCTGCGGTTCCTCATGATCTCATCCTTGTGAATCTGGGGATAGAAACCAAAGCCCAGGGCCTTCAATCAGATAATTGGTTAATATCTTTTACTGAAGCGAGTTTGAGGGAAAGGAAAATTGTTCTTTGAAATCTCCATAGTTTCCATGCCTCATTTACTTCAGAGCCTCCTTGTGTTCAGCTGATCTCTCTATATTCCATGTAGGAGTTAGAGAAATGATGAAGCACATGGGTTTGAAAGTCTCTGACCGAGCAACCCTAAGTTTTCACTGTGGAAATCTATAATCCTTAACTATTTCTTTGTCCATTTTGTTCCTCATAGAAAACAGTAAGATCCCCATTCTTTCTGGCTGGTAGCTAGAAAAGTTGGCCCTGCTTGCTAGGATGGGTTGGCATTTACTCACTTTGTCTACTAAGTGTGTACACCAAGAGTTGACCCTGGTCACCAGCTCATCTTCTCGATTGTCAATCTTCAGGAGGTGGATGTCATGCGATGCCCCAACAGCATTAACAACTGTGTCTTTGTCGATAAAAAGCTGGTGAGTGAGAAGGCCCAAATGAAACTGCATGTCATTATGTCCTAAATACAAAATGAGGGGGCTGAATAGAAAAGGGACCCCTGGGAGTCTCCTGGCTGTGCAGGCCGCACCTGGTGGAGAACCTTACCTTTGTATCGGTGTGCTTTGTGCCTGCTCATTTCAGGTGGCAGCCACTTCCCTGACCAGGACAGTGGCAGGTGTTACTCTGCAATCCTCACTGGGAGCATGTTTTCTCCAGGGAGAAGGCAGATGGCTGCCCAGGGCAACCCCACTCAGGACATCTGTTCTCACAAAGCATCTCTCTCAGGGGTTTTCAAGTCTGACTTGCCCCAAACCCCTGGGAAGGATGAGGCTGGCCAGAGATCCTGAGGCTGCTCCAAGGACAGCAAGCCCTGCAAACCTGGGGAGTTCACCCCATATTTGTCATTTCACTGCCTCTCGCGTCAATAAAAGCAAATCTTGGACGCCATTTGGAGTCTCCTTCTGCCTTCTCTTGTTCCTGACCTTGTTCACTGCCTTGTAAAAAGTTGTTACAACCAACCATCCTCTAGAAGGCCTGGCTGGTCTTCTGTGTCGACAACTGTAGCTGTCTATGCCTGGAGTGGTTGAAAATGGAGCGCAGAGCAGGGAGAAGGTTGCTGAAGCACTTAGTAAGCAGCTACTTCCATTTTGAATCAGAGGTACTTTGTGATGCCAAGAATAGCAAAGGACCTCAATTTTTGTTTTTGGGAGGGCTTCAGATGGAATGCATACAGGCAGAGTATCTCTTGTCTGAAATGTTTTATATTCTGTAGTTATGGAGATTTGGGGAATATTTGCATAGAATTTTGAGATTCCCACTTGGAAAATCTGAAATCCGAAATGCTTCAAAACCCATTCTAGATTTTTGAATCAGGGATGCTCAACCTGTACTGGGTTTTTTGTTTCCTCCCACCACCACCAACACCACCATAGTAGCATTTAACATAATGGTCTCCAAACTATGTTCTGTGGAATTTTTATTTTTATTTTTTTTGTACCAGGGATTGAACCCAGCACCAATTAACCACTGAGCCACATTCAGAGCCCCCCCCCCCACCCCTTTTTTTTAAATTTTGAGACAGGGTCTCACTAAGTTGCTAAAGCTGACTTTGAATTTATGATTCTCCTGCCTCAGCCTCCCAGGCCCCTGGCATGTGCCGTCCCGTCTGACTGTTCTGTGCAATCTTGAGCTATTAATATTTCTGCTCTTTGCAGGTATTTTTTGGTCAAACACAAATGAGAAAGCCAATACCTCTAGGCCCCAAATGAAAATTTTACAGGAGACAAAGTATCCTGAAGGCTCTGCAAAGGCCTGCAGAAAATAAACCATTTTAACTTTGTTTTTCTTGGTTTTCCTATTTATTTGACCACCAACCCCATTTCAGAATAATGTCTATGGGATGCAAGTTTTCTACAGAATCCCATATGGGAAAAGCCAGGTTAGCTAATGTGGGGAAAGGGGTGACTGTGGGACCAGTTGGCATAGTCCCATGAGAGAAATGACTAGCGGTTATTAAGTTCTTACCCTGTTTGTACAAGGTCCCAGGCCAGATTCTGGGAA
This sequence comes from Ictidomys tridecemlineatus, assembly GCF_052094955.1. Lineage (NCBI taxonomy): Eukaryota > Metazoa > Chordata > Mammalia > Rodentia > Sciuridae > Ictidomys > Ictidomys tridecemlineatus. The sequence continues at coordinate 62,856,748 of NC_135479.1, forward strand.
GGGCTCAGAGATGTGTAAAACTTGCCTACAATGAGCCTCCGTCAGGTGCTCAAGAGTTAGAGGCCAGGTATTTTAGAAATAGCAATAGCCATATCAACTCCTCATTAAAATGTTCTCATTCTAACATTCTAAAAAGTGAGTTGTAGTCGGGCTGGAGTTGTAGCTCAGTGGTGGAGTGCTTGCCTTGCACATGTGAGGCACTGGGTTACATCCTCAGCATCACATAAAAATAAACAAAATAAAAATATCGTGTCTATCTATAACAACAACAAAAAATAAAAGTGAGTTATAATAGTTCTCTCTCTCTTTCTCTCCCTCTCTCTCTCTCTTTTTTTTTTTTTTTTTTTTTGGTGCTAAGGATTGAACCCAGGGCCTCACATGTGCTAGGCAAGTGCTCTACCACTGAGCTACATCCCCAGTCTGAATTGTAGCTATTTTCTTCAGCCACACAGGAGAATAACCCTCCTGAGTTTGAACATATAGAAAATGGCTTTGGAGGCTCTGAGAAGCAAGAGAAACTGAAGTCTGCTTAGATACATGAGTTAGAATTGGTGATCAAAAACTCGTGTGTGCCATTTGCAAAATGCAAACAGAAAGAATCTGGTTTAAAGGAATTCTTATGGCTTTTTTTTGTTTTTGTTTTTGTTCTTGAGAAGGGGTCTATGTTGCCAAGGCTGACTTCAAACTCCTGGGCTCAAGCAATTCTTCTGCTTTGTCCTCCCAAGCAGTTGAAACTATAGATATGTACCAACATGCTTAGCTGAGAGATTCTGTAGAAATTCAAATGGCAAGTTCTTTCTGGATTTGGGGTGATCTAGGGTGGTGGTCATTTCAGTTTTCTCTCTTGAAATAATTCTTATGGGCAGAATCTTCTATATTCCATTGGGTGTGGTGGCGCACACCTGTAATCCCAGTGGTTTGGGAAGCTGAGACAGGAGGATCCAAGTTCAGAGCCAGCCTCAGCAACTTAGGGAGTCCCTGAGCAACTCAGTGAGACTCTGTCTCAAAATAAAATATAAAAAAGGGTTGGGGAGGGGCTGGGGCTATAGCTCAGTGACAGTGCACTTACCTAGCACATGGGTTCAAGCCTCAGGACCACATAAAAATAAATAAAAAGGCATACTGTCCATCTACAACTACAAAAAAATTGAAAAAAAAAAGGCTGGGGATGTGGCTCAGTGGTTGAGTGCCAGGAAGGAAGGAAGGGAGGAAGAAAGGAAGGGAGGGAGGGAGGGAGGGAGGAAGGAGAGAGAGAGAGAAAAGAATATTCTGTATTCCCCTCCATTTTCTGCAGGAGTAGAGGCAGGGGCTGTGCTGGTGGCCCCAACAGCTATAAAGACACATTTCTTTCAAAGTGATTTCTTTTTTTTTTTTTTAAACACCTTTATTTTTATGTGGTGCTGAGGACCAAACCCAGGTCCTCGCACGTGCTAGACAAGCGTCCTACTGCTGAGCCACAACCCCAGCCCCTCCAAGTGATTTCTTGAAGAGGAGTTTAAAAAAAGGCACAGCTGGTGCCCCTCCCCAGGATCACTGTGGTGCTGGTAGCTTAAGGATTTGCTGCCCCAGCTGTGTGGGATCAGATCATCCTGTCATACTGGTGACACAGACAAGGAGCAGCCCTTGGCTGGAATCACATCACAGCCACCCTATCTACAGACTGCAGGCCTGGGTCAGGCCCACTGTCCCTAGAGCAGATGCTGGGGACTTGAAAGTTCTCCCACGGCCACGGTGGTCTGAGACTTGTCCCGCCAGGTAGTGCATCTAACATTCTTCCACCCTTCACATAGGCAGCTGTGTCTGCCGGTTCTACTCTGAGGCCATCGCTTACTGCCAGCTCTGGGCTCTCTCAGCACTTATGTTCTGCTTTTCCTGTCCAAGCTGGAAAGGACTTGAACATACAGACACGTGTGACATGATGGGGCCCAAGTATGGCCGGAGCTGATAATAATCACCAAACTGAATGAGAAGAGTTTTAGAGATAACTCCATCAGTGTGACTTTATCATGATCATCAAGTAACAGCAGTCAGATTTTTTTAACCCAAGACCCTATTCCTTCCTTTGAACACTTCCCTCAGGCTCAGTAGATATTTTGTCAAAGACTTTGAGTCAAACTGCCTGAGTTTAATATCACAGTTCTACTGCTTGGACAGTTTGCTTTAATTTCTGAGCCTCAGTTTCCTCATCTTTTTTTATATATTTATTTTTTACTTATAGGTGGACATATATCTTTATTTTATTTTTTTATGTGGTGCTGAGGATCGAACCCAGCGCCCCCAGCATGCCAGGCGAGCGTGTTACCGCTTGAGCCACATCCCCAGCCCTATTTTAATTTTTTTTTATGTGGTGCTGAGGATCGAACCCCAGGCCTCGCGCATGCTAGGTGAACACTCTACTGTGAGCCACAATCTCAGCCCCCAGTTTCCTCATCTGTAAAAGAGAACCATAATGGTATCTATTTTACCATGGTAATGAGATTAAAAGAGCAGTTGGTGCCCAGTGATTCTCAGAGGGAGGCCCACTGTAAATGTCAGCTGCTGGTTGTGATTACTGAGTATCCCAGACCTGAGACTGTCCACAATTAGCCACATTAGTGGCATAGAGTCTGAATCCAGTCTCCAGTCCTCACAGGCTGTACCACCTTGGACAGATCTTACCCAGTTTTGTCCTTTGTATCCTGGGAATGATTATGGCCCCTCCTTTGTGGAGTCTCTGGTGAAGTAAAGGAGATCACTTGTGACCATCAAGCCTAGACAGTGGCAAGCCCCTAGTGAGGGAACTCTTGTGTCACTAGTCACTACAGTTAGCTGGGGCTTGGTCAGCAAGTTCTCAGTTTGGGTAGCAATAGGGAATGGGTGTCAGGTGGCACTAGGCAGGGCCAGCTGGGTAGCAGGGAAGGTTGACCACTAGCACTAGTACAGCCTGCTTCTCTGCTATTGACCTCCAGGGTCCGTCTTTCACCATGTGTCCCGGACACGGGGGAGTGAGCACACTGCAGTCCTATATCCACTGAGTATCCCAGACCTGAGACTGGGACGCCACCAATCCCATGAGGATCTGTCTGGGGTGTTTGAGGACGGGCTCCCTCAGGGGAGACTACTTTCTGGCTTGAGGAAGATGGCACTTTTCTGTGACTGGTCCACAATTAGCCACATTAGTGGCATAGAGAGGAAAGGCAATGTTGTCAAGTAGTCCTGCTGTGGATGTCATGACTGCCAGTCATCACCCAGCACCTGATGGAGCAGAGGCTGGGTGAACACAGGCTTTCACCCACTCATCCCACAGGCAACTCCTGGTATCTACACTAGTCAGTTTACACTGTTGCTGGCACTGGAATGCACATGGTGGTGAAAAGGCCATCCCTGTCCCCACTCCCAGGAGCTTATATATATGTGAATAGTCACATAAGAAAATCAACACAAACCAGAGAGTTTGGAACAGTGATAAGTCTCTGCCCTGACAAGACAATGGGGTGCCTGATAGACAACAGGTTCTTAAGAAGGTGATAAGGGAAGGCCTCTCAAAGGAGCTGACATTTGAGCTGAGATCTGAATAACAAGGACTAGCCAGGTACATGGAGACCTAAGGAAAGAACACATCTGCCAGATGGAGTATCATCTGAAAGGAGCAAGCCTGGGAGACTGGGGAACAGGTCAGAGGCTGGGGCGCTGAGCATTAGGAGTTTCAAGGTGGTGTGGGGGATGCTGCTGAAGTAGGCAGGTCTAGTCCTGAGGCATGAGAGACGATGGGGAAGAACTAATCCTAAGAGTTATGGGGAGCCATGGGGGAGAAGGCTTGTGCAAAAGAGCAAAATGATGTGGTTTAGATTTTCAAAGGCTCCCTTTGTGTATGGAGAGCAGCCCATAAGAGAGCAGCGAGACCTTGTGCACAGTGGTGCTGGGGGATAATCCTAGCCACTTGGGAGGCTGAGGCCAGCCTTAGGGAGGCGCAGCCTCAATTTTTTTTAAAAAAAGGAAAAAGTGCTGGCAGTATAGATCAACTGTGGAGGGCTTGCCCAGCATGCACAAGGCCCTGGTGTGCGTGCACAGGCACACACACACACAGAGGAAACAAGCAAGCCGAGCAAGGAGGCTAGTGGGCCAGGTAACGGATAGCAGTGGTTTGGCTTATGGTAACATGGTGATGAAAAGAAAACAAGGGAATGGCAGTGGAATGAACAGGCATGAGAAAAAACAAGCCCTTGATAAGAAAGTGTCTGGATCCGGGCCCTATCCACCCCGCTTCCCGATGGTCCACCCATGGTAGACATGCTGGTGGGAACTGGGGCTGCATCACCCTTTGGGGGGTGATTCCCACATCCCAGTAGTTTTCATAAACGGATACTTTCAGCTGGAAATCTCAGTTCTTAAATTCTGTTTGTAACTGCCTCTCTGAGAAAGCGCCAGAAGCCCCTACAGAATTGAACTTTCAGAAACCAAACTGTTGGAAAGTTGAAACCACCTAATCATCAGGAGCTCCTCTTTAATGGGCCCTACCGAGTGCTTTATCTGGTAAACCTATTCATCCACCAACAACCCTGCAAAGCGGATTATTGCCTCCCTTTATAGATAGGGAAACTGAGGCTCCAGGAGGTTGTCGAGTTTAAGCGAGCCACTAAGTGGAGTTGGAAGGCTGTCTGGTTTCCACGCCCACTGCTCTCAGCCCCGCCCAGAGCGCTCTGCCCCGCCCACCGCGCTCACCACCCCCACCCCCCACCCCCCCCACCCCCCACCCACCCCCCCCCCCCCCCCCGCCCTCCATGCCCCGCCCCACCCCGAGCGCCCCGCCCCGCCCATCGCGCCCACCCTGCCCTCGGTGCTCACCGCACGCACATCCTCAGGGAGGTCGTCGTCTATCTCACCCTTAGCAGTCTTCTCCAGGGTGTTGATGGCGATTTCCAGGAGTTTCTCATGGTGGTGATTTTCAAGGTCCCGGCACTGAGCCATAGTGCAACCGTGAGTTAAGCAAAGCCAGGTTTGGGGCAGGACGGGCACTTTCCTGACCTGTGGCTGAACTTCTGTCAAGCAAAAGTCCATCTCATCTCAACTAGAGGAGAGCACTCCCCAATTCCCCTACTCTTTTTTTTCTTTTCCTTTTTTTTTTTTTTTTTTTGCACCAGGTATTGAACCCAGGAGTGTTTAACCCCTGAACATCCTCAGCCTCCTGAGCCACTGGGATTACAGGCATGCACTGCCACTCCTAGCTAATCTCTCATTCTTGCCCCTTCTTCTCATAGCAGCCAGAGTGAGCTTAAGGACAAGGGTATCCAGGTCCCATCTGTCCCCTGCTTAAAGTGCCTGGGAACTTCCAGTTCTCTGACATGGCCTGAAGAACCAAGCTCCTCTGGCCCACCCTCAGGACCTTTGTGCATGCTGCCTTCTCTGCCTGTGTACTCTCCCCCACCCTTTCTCCTGGTCCCTTTGGCTACTTAGAGGCTCTTACTGCGTGGACCCTCTCTCATGGAGGCACTTGGCCTTGGACTCCAAGTTGGCTGCTACTCACCTGTGCATTGGGTACCACTTGTTACCTCCATAACTTCTGTCCACTTGCAGGATCTGAGCCCCAAGAGGACAGAACCAGGGCTTGCATTCAGTTTCCCCCCCACCCCTCAGTGTAACAGGGTCCTGAGTTCAGGTGGCTGAAGGGTTGACATGTTCCATATGTCAATTTCTGTGTCTTCAATGTAGATGTTACTTAAGCCCCAGAGTGTGCTAGGCTGCAACACAGGAGCAGGTAGTGATTTTGGGGGTGTCATCTTCCCATGAACACCACCCACCTTGAGAAAAAACAGGCAAGGACTCTATTGCACAGCAGTCACTCTGGGCATCTGAATGTCACTCTAACAAGACTACTGTTGTCCTAAAGGTTGGGAAACCACCTTGGGCCCTAAAGAACATTCTTTTGAACATTTTATGTGGTTCTAAGCCTTCATCCTTTGAAGCTTTTTTGTTGGTGGAAAACTGAATGTTTTACATTCCTCTAATTTCAAAGGTGGAGATCCCCAAGAAATAGAATCCTATAGTGAATTTAAATATCCTCTTGGTGGAGGTGTAGATCTTTCTCCAAATCAAATGGCAAATAGGTATTTCCAGTAAAAAGTGAAATATGATGTGGAGTGCTAACTTCTTACTACCTCTGCCAACCTGTTTAGGGCACAGGGGGCAGTGGTGACTCTGCAGATGGCCATCTGGAAGAGAAACCCACTTATTTGCATCTTGCTTAAGATTCTGAAGAAGGCTTACCCTTCCTTACCTTTTGTTAGAACTGCAGACTCCTTTTCCCTATCTCCCCAAGAAGCCAGGACATCCCTAGGAACTATGTAGTACCTTCCTGTGGAGGTGTCATCACAAAAAGGATATAAGCCTTGGACATTTTCGATAAAGAGTCCCACCAAGTCAATGATGTTCCTTTCAAACATGTTTATGGTCTCCTGGAAAGGATAAAGTTAACTTGTATATTGAGATACTTTGCATCAGAGCAAAAGGTGGTGCCTAGCAGGTGCTTCCTTTAATCACATATCTTTAGGGGTGGACACCATCCACCTTGACCTCCCTGGGAAGATGGTTGAGAAATGACCTTTCCTCTCTCCAGAGCTTTGTTACTCTCCACTATCAACAAACTCCCTACCTTAAAGGTTAAATGCTCTCTTGGGCTTTGTCTGTTGGTCCCTCTGCCAGAAACGCCTGTCCTGGTCTTTTTCCTCTTACCCCCACTATCTCCACAGACTAATACCCTTATTTAGGGTTTCTCAATGTCATCTATCAACTTCCAAAGAAATAGTGAGGGAGCTATAAAGAGTCAGCCTGCCTGTATCAGCATCCCAGCCCCACCCCTGTGTATTACTCTGGGAAAGTCACTTAACCTCCTGGGCCTCTCCTTCCTCATCTGGGAAATGGGTTTCCTGGCTGGTGCCTGTCTCCTGGAATCGGGGTGGGGTTAAATGAGCTGCTTTGCACAAAATACTTTGCAAGGTGCCTGACAGAGAGAAGACCCTCAGGGAGTGTTAGTTGTTACTGTTAGTTGCTATTTCCTGGTACTTAGCAAAGCACCTGTGGCCTAAATGGAAGTTAGTGTTATGAAGGGAACAATGGAAGAAGCAATGGTGAGGCCTGTTGCTCTGGGAGCCCCCTGCCCTGATCTGCCACACTCCGAGGGCTGCAAGGTAGGCTAAGGGTACAGGGTATCTACAGGAAGCCAAGGACTGCCTGCAGGCCCAGCAAATGAGACATTTTCCAAATGTGTGTGTGAGGGCTGCTGTGGTGAATAAAAATAGGGTCACTGAAAAGCATGACTGTCCTCCCCGCCTTTTGGTCACTGGTAATACACGTAGGACAGTGCACGGTTCTGGGAAACGTTTGGATGTTGAAAAGCGATCTCCCTGCTTGAAAAGGTCGTGGGCTGCTGGCGGGCCCTCCCCTGGCGCTGCGTGTTCCTTCTGCAGTGCTTGAGCATTTCCCAGCGGGGAGCGAGTGGCTGCTGCGGGATGTGATGGCGAAATCTATCTCATGTCTGAGGTGTCACTTGACGTGTGAGGAATTGATTAGGCGCTATCTCTTGGCCCAGCCACGGCAGCATCAGATGAGGTTCAATTCATCACACCACTTCCGACTCCCGGCCTCTGCTGCCAGCGAACACACAAGTCACCCTGGCTGCTAATGAATTTTAGACAGCAGCGCTTTTCATTTCCACATCTTGCTACTGAGTTGCAGGCTCCTCGCATCGCCAGGGAGACAGCAACCACAGGCTGCGATGCGGAGGCGCCTTTGTTTGGTCCCTGAGTGGGGGTTTACTTTGTCTTGCAAGCCCTGGGACTGCTTTTGGGTCTAATAAAAAAAAAACCTCTCTCTGCTGAGGCTCTGGGCTCTTTCAGAAGGAGAGGAACATTCCAGAGGAATGAGCTCACCTCTCATTCTCCACAAGAGCCACTTCCCATCTAAATTATTAAAAATGTATAAAATCTGGGGCTGGGGGTGCGACTCAGTGGCAAAATGCTTGCATGAGGCCCTGGTTTCCATCCCTGGTGAGGGGGTGGGGAGGCCAGGTGGAACACAGGAATGATGAGCAAGAAGGCTTCAGTGTGACACTCTAGATCACACTGGACCTTTCCAACACACATGGAGGCTGTAGCTCACGGAGCGGTTTCTCAGCTGGGCCACCAGTTTCTTGCATCTGCACCCAGGCCCAAACTCACCTCCAGCTGCTCTACCAGCTGCATCTCCAGTGTCATGAGCACGTTGAATAGCTCAGTGATATCCTCACTGCACTCCATTATCTTCTTCTCAATGTTGAGCAGATCAGATTCTTCTCGGATGCTATTTAAATTCTGGAAACAAAAGTCTGTGCTTTAGGAATCAACAGTTAAGCGTAATTAGTTAATGGCAAGTGGCAATTGGGTTTTGCCTAAAGTTCAAGTCTCACTTCTGTCATTTGCCAGTTCTGGGAGCTTGTGACGTTAGCATATTATTTTGAGTGAAAGGTGCTTTAGAAACCTGGCATGGTGGCACACATCTATAATCCCAGCTACTTGGAAGTCTGAGGCAGGAGAATTGCAAGTTCAAGGCCAGCCTGGGCAACTGAGTGAGATCCTGTCCCAAAGTAAAAAAATTAAAAAGGGCCGGGGTATATAACTCAGTAGTAGAGCACCACTGAATCCTGGATCCAACCTAGTATTAGGGGTAGGTGCTTGAAAAATAGTAGATGCAAGAAGGGAATGCTGACCCTTCTTCCCTAAGAGCAGGACTTGAAAATCCCATGAGAACGGTGCCCTTCCTGAACCAGAAGAAGGGAAGACATTCTTATCACTAGAGATGGGGAATAAAGGCCAAGGGAAATCCGTGCCATTGAACCTTGTTAAACTATCCCTTGTCTGCCTAGTTGCTTCTCTACCATTAACTGCCCCAGCCTAACCCTTTTATCTTGTTTATATCTATCTATCTATATATATATATATACATACACACATTTTTATTTTTTTGGGTACTGGGGATCGAACTCAGGGCCTTGCGCATGCAAGGCAAGCACTCTACCAACTGAGCTATATCCCCAGCCCAATTTTGTCATATTTTCACAATTTACTATTTTTGTCCCATTTAGTATAGTCATGTGCCATATAATGACGTTTTGGTCAATGATGTGTCACACAGGTAACAGTGGTCCCATAGATTATGAGAGAGCTGAAAAATTCCTATCACCCAGTGACGTCACAGCAGTCTTAATTTCACAATAACGAAATCACCAAATGACAACTTTCTCAGAATGGACCCCACTATTCAGTGATATGTGACTATGTATTTAGGGCTTTCAGCCCTAAATGCTGCTTTGGAGCTTTTCTTGGAGTGCTCCCATGTACAGGTGAAAATGACTGAGTAAAATTTGTAGGCTGAGAGTTTAGCTCAGGAGTAGACCTAGCATGCATAAGATTCTGGGTTCCATCACTGAAAAAAAAGTATGCTTTTCCTCCTTAATCTGTTGTATGTCAATTTCATTCTTGGTTCTAGTTGAAGACACTAACAGGCTAAGTGTGAAATTGTACCTGCCCTTTAGGGTCAGGTGAGCCTGAATTTGAGTCCTGGATCACTTATTAGCAAGAGAGAGCTACTTTTGTTCTCTAAGCTTTAGTTTCCTCACTGTTAGTGGAGAGAAGAATCTGAACTTCACAAAGTCCCTAGAAACAGAGGCTTTATACATGAGGCACCTGAAAACAAGTGGGGGTTTGATTTACAGAGGCTCTGATAAAATGACAATAATAGATGAGAGTCAAGAAAGACACTGGGAAAAAAGTGTATTAGTCCATTTTGTGCATGTGTAGCAAAATACCTGATGCTGGATAAGGTATAAAGAAAAGAGGCTTAGGGATGGGAATTAGCTCAGTGGTGAGTGCTTGCCTAACATGCATGAAGCCCTGGGTTAAGTCCCAACATTGCCAAAAAAAAATGTCTTTTAGTTCACAGTTTTAGAGGCTGAAAGTGCAAGACTGGGTGACCCTATCTGTTCGACCTCTCATGAGGCCTTTTGGCTGCATCACAACATGGTGGACAGCATTACGTAGCACGAGTGCATGCAAGACTGGCAAGTGACAAAAGTGCAGAAGAGGTCACAAGGAAAAGCAGG